>NC_089753.1:40953912-41013912 GCF_040412425.1 Macrobrachium rosenbergii | reverse complement strand
TCACTATGGATGCAGAGCCTCTGATAAAGGTTACCTTTCATTAAAGCTAATATCCTATGATCTTGATTGGGACCCAGATGAAAGTTTTGCCATTCTTAAAGCGAGAGAAAATTTGCGAAGCTGCAAATGTACTGCGTCTCTTAGAGGAACCAATGCTGATGAAGGACAAAAAGGATGTCAATTTACTAAGTGATTTAACTACTTTTCAGCATGAACCTCTCAAGTGGAAGACATGTAATGGGTGGAATGTATGAAACTGGGAAAAAAAGACCTGTAGTTTACCTGCTAAAAAATTTTTAACACTCAAAAACCACACCACCAAGTCTCCTTATCCAGTTCTCTGAATGCAAATCAGACATAAAAATTCCTAACATTTCCTGTATTATTCTCAACATCTATTTGGCAGAACTTAGCTAGACAGCATTTATTAGGTTTGTAAGTTCTATTTACTCTGGAGAATTTTCATTTTGCTGCAAAACTCCAGCTGCACTGTTTTCTGCCTTTTACTTTCCATCTAATCCCTTGGGTCTCTTCCAACTTAGCTGTCCAGCTCTTCATTTGCTTAAAAACAAATACTTCTTGTAAGACCTATAAAATTATAGAAATGTAACAGCGATTTCATTAAATCACAATTATAACAATCTATTGCAATCAAAAACCTCTATGACTCTTCTGTCTTAAAATGTAAGTCTCTTAATATATAAAGAAAATAAGTCCACAGAATATCGCTTTTTCATGTAACTGTGACAAAAAATCTGTGAGCTGCCCGACTTAATGATTATTTAAAGATCTGAAAACATCTCCACAGAAAGCGGTTGGGAGTGTTGCTACAGTATCACTATTCCTTAGTAGAAAATGGCACACAACTGTAAACTCTATATGAACTTTTACCATCAATTGAATTCACAGGAACTGGAATTATACAAATAATGCTACAGTATACATTTCCACCCAAAAGAAATAAACCACTTTTGTACTCAGGGGAAAACTAAGACTATGCATGCTTGAATGTTCATCTAGAGAAAGTTGACAAAAAAATCTTCTGAATTCAAAGGGCACTAGCTATAAAATCTGCTGTCCATACTTGTGGCCCTTCTACAGTGGGTTCAAAACAATTAAGTACCATTTTGTGATTTGCTCTTGCTTTCAAAGCACATACTGCATTCAAAACTAGCTACGTATGGCACTAACATACTGAAAATAGTTCTTTTCAATGATATGAAAGAGTAACAATGACTAGCATGATACACTTCAAAGAAAGTAGAATTTCACAATACTGATGTAATCACTTGCATGTTAATTGAAATAAAGTTGTATTCCGTGTTAGAACCTCTGATTCAATTCAAAGAAACTACTCTGATGCAACTGAGGCAGAGTTGTCATGATCCCGCCTACAGTACTACAGTCAGTTTTTCATGTGTAACGAACACATACAATATCTAAATATGGAGAAACAAACTTCTGAATAATCTATGCCTAAAAAGACCCTCAAAGGAATGTATTAACCCAATCACTTTATCACAGGTTTTCATAAAAATAAATGCTGACCAAACTTTCAACCTCCACTCAGGATAATTTCTGGCTTACAACTAAACACTTTTCTTGCTAGTGCATGAAAAGTATCTTTAAAGGTTTGCTCTTGAATAATTTGGGTAAAAAAAAAAAAAAAAACACTTTTCAACAAAATGATAACTGACCAAAGGTCTGGAATGCATAATATAAAACTGCTTTGAAGCAAAAACCTAATCACAAATCATGAAGCCAAAAGTTGTAGCAAGCATAAAAACTTGAAACAGTGTGTATTCCTCACTTGAACCTTGCATTATTTTCGGTGCAATCAGTATGCTATTAGTGGATAAGTATATACATTATATACACCAGTACATACAGATTAAGTTATCAAAATACAAAATATAAAGAGTTAACACTTTTCAGATATGAAGCCAAACTAACTCTGCCATTGCTTCCTCCTTCCTGATGTCAAGATTCTCTCTTAACAGCTTCCAATCCTTCTATAAACCTGACCATCTCAGGCTCTTCCACCTTCTATCCCACACTCTCTATCAAAGGTTTAGACCACCTTTCACTCACATCTCCCCAATAATGGTCACATTAATTTCCTAATGCTAAAAAATCCACTGAAAAATATAAAAGTTGCTTCTGTTTAGATTACAAGTTTACCCCATCCATCGTAAGTTACAGCAACTCCTTGATAATGTTCTACTGTAGTCCTTTCCTCCCTGTTCTATGTACTCACCATCCACACAAAAACATTCACTTAACAGTGCTTCTACAGCAAACAAAAAATTCTGAATTGCATACACATTTAAGATAAAAATTTCACTCTCTATGTCATCCAAATCCTGAATGCAACCAATCATAATTATGGTATATGTAACAATCCTGGACAATAAAATAAATTTCACTGGATACTAATGAGTATGTAACATAGGGAAGATTGTCATTCAAACACTTCACATAAAACCTACTGGAGGCAATCATAGTAGGAAATTTGGGAGGAAAGTAAATGAATGAGAAAATATTAAATTAATGAAGGGAACTCTCAAGGAAAGGAATTTAATAGGAGAAATACATATAAATGAAAACTCAAAATAAAATCAGCATCTGTAAAGTGGCAAACCAATGCTATGAAATATGCAAGGTAAAAGTCTGAGTTTTTTTTTAAAGTATTGTGCCTTTAGTTATAAGTGAGCTGGTGCATTCAGCTAGCTAGCATAGTTTTAAATAATATTATGTAACATCAGAAAAGAAACGAAGATCTGCACTTGCAATCTTACCTCAAATTAAAAAATTAGTATTAAAATGATAAGATGGTTTTTGAAGGCTGATGACTACAACTAACTGTGTACCTCTTCCATTCTCTTAGTCTAAACCATTGCTGGGCTTTTGTGTAAAGGAGGTGGGTAAAAATCAAGAGGATTCTAAGCAAGACCCAGATTTACATAAGTAAGCACAGCACACTGATCTATATGGCATACAAAACAAATTAAAAAATTAGTTAATAGCAAAAGATACATATGAGAGAAGGTTGACACACACAGTTACAGAAGTGCTAATGTGGATAATTATGTCGAAGTAGAGAAAAAATGCTGAAGTTTTCCACAAAAATAAAATATCTATCTGAATATATGATATATCCAAAACAGCGCAAACAAAGTGGAATGGATTAAATGAAAATAGCACATAACCATGCAAATATAACAAATTTCTAAAATTTGTGTTTTTAATAAGTATACTAACTAAAGCCTTTTATATGAGTATCTTTCAGCGTGAGCTAGAACCACCCACTGAATCTTGGTGACAAGGCAATTAACTCACGATAGAAGACTGAATGAGGGGAAACTCCCACTGACCTACTATTACCTGGAACTTTTTCCTTCAGCATTAAGAACAAAGCAAGGGGGATTATGATAAAGGCTCTGGTTTGTATACCTAGAAAAAGTACGAAATAATTTTAAAAATTTGTTGTTTGTTTCTAAAGAAATATAAACCATGACCTTTTATGCAGGAGGTTTGCTCCTTAGGTGGGAGTTGTCTTTCAACAGACTTGCAAACTGAATCTTTACCAGGAATTTTCATGTTCCCATTCACAAGAGTGAACAGAGAAGCACTGACTCCTGTAACCTCCTATCTGTTCTGGCATAGGGATGACAGAGTGATAGGGCCCTTGAGCAGTGACATTTCACTCTTGCTGGAAAACCTTGGAGGACCAAGTGTGACCGCTACAAGGGGTACCAAAACTCAGAAGGCAGCTAAAATTTTGCAAATAAACTGAAGGGTTCAGATTACAGCTCTACCGCCCCCTATTATAAAGGATAAGACAGAGTCACACCAATTTAAGCTATAATACTGGATGCTCACTTATGTAGCCTACCTGCATCTAAACGTGATGCAGCATGTACCCTGTCCAAGCTGCTGCCTCACAGATAGAAGAAAGAAGAGAAGCAGTCACTCTACCACTAAACCCAAGGCTTATGCTCTCCGAGTACCTTAAGCCAGATGCTTTTCTGTCTCTGAGATTGGGTGACTACACAACCTGCTGAGTGCCAACACAGGTCCTAAGGAGAAGGTATCCAGGAACTTGTGGGCAATATCTCTCAAGTAAAATGAGGTATCAGTCTCCAGATATCTTCCCATATCACTTGTGCCACAGAAAATTTGATCCAAAATGAAGGGATGTTACCATGCCCCTAACTTAATGAGCTCTTGCCAGAAATATACAACCGTTTACTTTTCTGGAAGAGTTGTAAGCTTCTTTGATTATACTACAAAGCCAGAAAGAACGGGTGCTCCCCAACAATTCCTTCTTGTGCTTGCTGGTACTAACAAAATGGCGTTAATATTTTGGCCTAAGAGTTTGGGCCATTTTTAGGTAGCGCCTTATGGCTCGCATGGGGTACAAAAGCATTTGTCCTGATACCAACAACAAAATCCCAGAGATGAAATCAAAAAGCTCTTGAATCTCTCATCAGGAACGAATGGGTTCCAGGCTTTCACCACAAACCCAATAAAGACAGAGAACAAGAGAGATTCCCAACTCTTTAAGTGCCAGATGAAATAAGTACATGTAACTTGCCAGTACACTTCATCAAGACTAAAGTTAGCAGGAACACTCTTGAATGTGAGATCCAGTCTGAGGCTTCCCCCCAAGGGCTCATACACTGTTTGAGTTAGGCTGTGAAGGAATGAGAGTCACATCCTACACTGGGGGGCTGAAACTCCTGAGGAAGACAAGATTGTTCAAAGCTCCTCATGAGCAAGAATAGCTTCACCATGCAGAGGGATCCATGTCTTTTAGTATGAAGATCTGCATTGGGATAGAGTGATAATCTTTCAACATGGAGACTAAGAGAAGCTTGTTTGAATGAAGACTGACTAAGAAGTCTGTAATCTGGAGAGAAAACATTCCAAGACATCAATCATGGAAGATAAACCCCTTCCCTGATACACATTTGCGAAGGATCTCTGGAAGTACCCGGACATCTCCAGTGCAGTCCTATGTGAAAGGCCTCTCTCTTGCAGCTGCCGCTGGACAACCTCCAAGCTTGCAGCTGAATGGTTTATACCCACTGCAAGTGTAGATCCTAAAGGAGAATAGACCATGGGGGAATCTCTGTGGATGCCTCAACCATGACAGCCAACATATCAGGAAACCACTCAGCATGGGCACAACGAGAAGCTACCACAGTCATTCTGAGCCCTGGTGTGATGAACACTCAAGTTGATCTCTCAGTGGATCAAAAGTGAGTGAAGGAAAGGCATAACCATCTACATTATCCCAGGGGTGTTGAGAAGTGTCTTCCAAAACAGCCCAAGGATTTGGAATGGGCCTTCTCATCTTCAGATGAGAGAGCAGTGATGGCAATGTTACTGTGTTCACCCAGAGATAAGGCCACAGTGCTTTCTGGAGTAAGGCCACAACAACTGACTCCACTGCCAAGAAGGCTGTATCCTCTCCAGGGGGGAAGTCATTCATCAGTAATCAGACTAAAGGGTCCAACTGTTAGGGAAGTAGTCTCGGGATTCTCTAATGTTTCCTTTGGTGTGTCAACAGCAAGACAGTAGCTTGCTCAATCTGTTGGACAGCATGGAACTTTCTTATCTGCAGATCCAGCTGTCAACCTGAACTAAGAAAGCATGGGCAAGTACCAACTAAGACAATTGGACTGACTGCATTGCCTCATGAGTATACACTACAGTACGCTCTATGGGTGAGATGAGCTAGGCACAAAGGTCTATGGCTGCCTCTCTAAAACCATTAAGCTCACAATGGGCCAAATGATCTCTCTGTTCACACTCTCCCTAAAAGGGTTATGAAGGAGAGCCCTCAGGTCCTAACAGATTTCCAAGGCAAGTGTTGGATCCCTCCCAAAAGAAAGGCTTCAACATCAGTATACTGAATAACTTGAGACTGACTCATAATTGCTTGAAACTGTGGTTCACGTTCCTGTAGACTTTCATATGATCAGCTGAAACCAAACTAGAAGCTACATACAATTACTCGTGTCACTGTGCATGTGTAGTGCACATCAGACAAATACAGAATGCCTGGACAATTGTGCAGGCAGCTTGCCTTGATATCAGTGAATTATAATGCTGGACCTTCTGCATGTGAACCCTCCGTTGCACAATACAGGGATCTTCGCCAACTCCCAAAAAAGGAAGGTACTTAATCAAAGTTTAATGGAACTGCCTGTGAGAGGGTTTTCAGGACCTCCTCCTATTCTTATTCCCACAGAAGAAAGATAAGGCAGAAGATAAGGAAGAGCTTAACAAGGAGGAACAGGATTTATAGTTACTAAAACTGGAGTCACAACATCTAGGTCATTGATGCAGGAGGAGCAGGAAGAAGATAAGTGCTTGTACCCTGAACTTGCTCCATCTACAAGACTTAATCTCCTTGGCAAAAAAATGTAATGTATCAAGGCAAGAAGCAGCACTGGACTCTTCTTACCATATCTAAGCGGAAATACAAACAGGAAAAGAGTCCAAGACAGTCCTGATGTCCTGGAAGTAAAAAGGGAGACACTGGCACATGAGCATGCTCCAAGAACCCTGTGTCAACCCTACCCACAGCAGATCTAACCACAGGTAAACTTCTTCTGGTAGGGATTGCAAGACCTTTTTCTGCCCAGAGAAGGAAAAAGCGACAGAAGACAACAAAGAAAGAAAAACAAGACGAAAGATGAAGATACATTCTTGTATTTCTTCACCTTACTCTGTCCACAAATTGTACTCTCCTCAGGAAGCAGACTAGGAAGAGTACAGCCTGTACTTGCACATCTGGGTCATCCATGTCAGAGAGCACGGATTGGTCACCTACACTAAGTTGGTTACACTAGCACAAAGGACATAACAATTAAGCACCTGCTTATGTCTTTGACATCTTGCTGTTCACTTTTCTTGTTCAAATCCAAACAGAACAAAAGTAAAAACACCATACATAAAATAAAAACGGTAAAAAGAAGTTTCAACTTGGCAGTCAGCAGGAGGGCAGCAAAACCTCCTCAACTGATAGCAGTCAAAGAAAAAGTGCTTGGTGACAGCAGGTGAGTGCTCCCCCGCCCTCATTACCAGTTACCAACCTTTCTTTTCTTTTTTTTTACCAAGTTTCAACGACCAGTTTCTGCTCCTACTGAAAGGGACTCCTACATAAAAGGCAATGGTTCATATTTCTGTAACATAAAATAATATTACTTTTTTTTTATTTCTATAAACTTCATCAAAACAGTTGGAATACTGAAATAAGGGGTTAAGCATTCAAAAAAGGAAAATGTAAACTGTAAAATTATGAATGAAACCCAGTAATCAAATGATAAGGTATTCTTGAAAGACTAGAATGATAGCAAAAGCAACTTTAAATGCTGCATGTAAATGCACTGGTTGACAGACGACAAATAAAACTTTTAAAGCTTTTTTATTAAGTGCATGTATCATCCTTTACTTATATCAGTGATGCATTCCAGAAAATTCCTTTGTTTGACAGTACCTTGTAGCTTGTGGGATAAGTATCTTTTATTTATTCATGCTTTAACCTTCTATTATTGATAAACGAAATTGAGATGCAAGCTTGCTTTATTAGGAGTTCTACCATTTAGCATATAATTATTTATGTACAGGTGTGGATAAAAACTAGGTTGATAACCTTCATGATAGTTTGACAAACATTGTGACTATCTACCATAAAAACCTGGGAAAAATCTACCTTACTTGTCTCTTTGATGAGTGTACTTTACTTACGATGCTTAAGTGTTTCTTCACTGACTAAATTTATACTGTACATCTTAAAACAGTACTGTACTTTATTCCTAACAATGTTCAAAATGATTTTTATCCATGATTATTTACAGTTTTTTTAAATACTTCTTGATAAAATACACTACTAATCACTACCTCCAATCACATTTAAAATAACTATGCCATACTGTACATTAATGGCTCCACCAAAACCTGAAAGATAATCAACACATAACACTACATTCAAATATGCTACACTGCATACTACGACGACTCTCTACAAAAATAACAAAGAACTTGAGGCATTAAAAAAAATAAGTGGTTCTATACATGATAATTTTAAAGTAGGATTTTTCTATAACTGCTAGTTACCATATTCACAATACCTCAGAAGCCTAGAGAAAACCTGTGGTGTTAATACAACAAGAACTATCGCATTCCAGCACTCAAAAGCACCCAGCTTCTTTCCATGGCACCAGCATGGCTGAAATCATCACCTTCAGCCCTTGCAAGACTTTGCAAATGGCCTCCGCACAGAAAAGTAACCTAAATCCACCATGCAGGTTAAAGTGAATTGCATGTCTTTTAGTATCTACTTGGGCTACATCATCACATCACTTGTGCCTAAGTGCTAGGAATTGCTGTACCACTTACGCTGTCTTATACATGAGAAAGTAAGGATTGCTATTATGCTTATTTATGAAAAGATTTAAGTAATAATATGAAAAGAGTGCACAACAATTAGACTCAACTTATGTGGAAGTGCAAGAAGAATGTGTGCTAAAGAGGTCACCTCAGCCATTCAACCCCTGAAAAGAATCAAACAATTCAATGTCAATGAGTAAATAGGACATCATTGAGTAGATATTTGCTGCTGCTGCAAAAAAGAGGGCATTAAATACGCTCATCAAACTATCCATAGTCACAATGCTCGGAAATATCCTCCATTTTCCTTGTCACCTCCCATGTTTCTAATACACAAAGTAGTAAGGGCCTTACATATTAATCATGAGACCTTACTCTTTTCATTAATGGGATATTTTTATTTACCCAAAGTCCTGCTCTCTCTCTATTTCATCTACACTGCAACTGCTCTTTTTCTCACCTCCCATCTCAACTTCTGCTTTACAAAAATCATCCATTTCAACATGACCCACCATAGATCGCAACACAATTATTGTTCCCCCTTTCTTTCTTATATGCTCTTGTAAAAAAATTTTGTACGTGAAAAATCTCTTACTCTAAGTATATTTGGAAAATCTAATCATCACTGGTTACACCTATCATTTACATTTCACACAAGGGACTGAGTTTATCCCCACCCAATCTTTCCCACACAGCCACTTCCCTGAATGCTTTTT
The DNA here is from genome assembly GCF_040412425.1 of Macrobrachium rosenbergii. Taxonomy (NCBI): domain Eukaryota; kingdom Metazoa; phylum Arthropoda; class Malacostraca; order Decapoda; family Palaemonidae; genus Macrobrachium; species Macrobrachium rosenbergii. The sequence continues at coordinate 41,004,793 of NC_089753.1, read as the reverse complement.
CCTTTGCTTTTCTACTCACCATAAGCTTTATTTTACTCAAACTGATTTTTATTCCCTTCCTCTACATTTCTCTCTTCCACCCTTTCAAAATTTTCATGATCTCTTCCAACATTATTAATGCAAAGTCATCTGCATATATAAACTCCTAGGGGTCACCCTACACTCTTTTGCAGCTTCTTCCATTTCTTTTATAAACAGGGTTTAGTGCTGATCCTTGATGGACACCAACACTCATCTCAAATTCTTCAGATGCAACCTGTCACTGTCTTCTCTCTACATCAAGTGTTAATGCAGAATACCATCACTATCTTATCGAGTCTTTCCGGTACCATCAGCCTTGTGTAATGTACCATTCAGTTGCCTGTCTCAGTATCTAGAATGCCTTTTAAAACCTTCAAATATGTGGTATACCTGCCTATTTGCATGGTACTTTTAAGGGGTTGCTTCATTATGAAGAATGCTTGAACAGTTGGCCTGTCTGGCATGAAGCCATATTATCAATTATTACCATATTTTCACATTTTTCTAAGCATTTATTTTGGCAATTTTTCTAGCATTTTCATACCATGCCCAATCAGTCTCATGTACGGTTTCCATACTGAAGTGAGCCCCTCTCTGAATACCATTACTGTGCAGCTCTTTTCTCACTTCTCTGGTCCGATCACTTCCTTTGTCTAGTTGTATGAACATCCTGTAAGTTGCCATGTGGTCTTAAAACGTTTCCATTTCTACATTTATGATGGTTCTCTTAACCTCTTCAGCTCTTATAATCTTTACTGATCCATCCATTATGCCAAATTCCTCCACTTAATATTCATTTCCCTCATTCAATAGATTTTCAAAATTCTGTCCTAATTAGCACAGTATCTCTTATTTTCAACTTGAATTTTTCTATTTTCATATTTCATATAGTCTGTCCTTTTTATATCTTTCCATCTTCTCTCAGCCACTGTGCTGTCTTGAATATTTCATAATTTTTCCTATAGTGTACTGAGATTCTTTTCTATTTCTCCCATCTCCCCTTCTTCGCCCTTGCAATCTGCAGTTTAGCCTGCCTTCTCCTCTCCTGCACACATCTTAAAATTTTTAAGATATCAAAATTTGAAAAAGGTACATTGTTTGAAAGCTAGTTGAGCAGAGACCAAAGTGAAGGCATGGAAAGCTAGGGGCATAAAGAACCATCATGTTCCATAGGCTGGAAAGAACAATAAGCTACTGAAAATGATATTTCATTACAGGTACCGAAATCTTCAAACATGATAAATTTATACATTGATACTTAGACTATAGATCAAAGTATCAGTCAAGCTTAATTACCTATCAAAGACACAGCTCACTAGCAAAATTACACAGGATTGTTCCTTAATTGCTCTTTGGACACAATTTAGTCTTTACTGGAAGCCATAAACCCAATTTTTATCCCAAGTGGTGTCTGCACACAATGGCATGATTAACTACATTCCAAAGTCTGAGATGGCACTGTAATAAACATAGGCATTAGGTATATTAAAAGGTGAAACTTGGATAGATCCTTCTTCACATGCAGAACACAATATTATTACTATTATCATTATTATCAGAGTACAGCACAGGTAAAACCCATGCCTTAAGATATCACTAAACGGGTTTAATTTTGTAACAAAGACCATATACTGTACAGTACCTGTTTACAAATTTCCAAACTGGACTAGGTAATCACTTGGTTTTCTTGGTTTCATCTGAATCTTCCTCTTGCACTAAACCAGCATCCTGGACTCTTCTCGATTCACCTTGTCTCGATGAATCTCTTCGTATTTTTGCTTCCAGTTCTGCTCTCTTCCAGGTGACCATCATGTTGCTACTTAACCAGAGCCAGTTCATCTGCAAAAGACATTAGAATTATTATATTTGGCTCCCAAAACCTATTAAATCTATGCATCATGTCACAGCTCAAATTACCTGTCAACAGGGCTCTGGTTATTCGATTCCTAAGACATCATTCTTTGAAAAAATTAGTTATATCTATGAAAAGGACTCAAATATTGCACTCCCATATTTTCATTTACGGTACTTTAAAGCTCCAAAACCCAAAGTGGGCATAGTTTTTCCTGCTATATTCACAGTATGTCCAAATCACATGAAAGCACTCACACATTAAAAAAAAGGAACTGAAAAATTACTATGTAATTTGTTTACTAATATAAAACACTTGCAAATTTAAACAAGCTTTATATATCAGTCTACAAACCATGTTTTTACATGTTTTTACTATTATTAAGTATTACTGTGGAAGTTAAGAATTTTGATGTTAAAGAAATTATCAAACACAGTATCTTCATTCTTGTTAACCAACAACTTACCACCATCATCATACAGTTGAAGAGAACAGGCATTGAAAATACAACACTGATGAAGAGACCCTGGGAGTCAAAGTATTGCTGTCGACTAAATGACTGCCAATGCTCTGCTGCATATTCATTAATGAATTCTGAGGATCGCACAGTGAGGAGAAGCAAGACAAAGAGAACAGCTTGAGTAGTATGGTGATTTCTTGTCATCACAGTGAAGACAGTGAGAAAGATGTGGAACACTAGCAATCCGAGGAGCCATCCTTCACTCCAGTCAATCTGTTGATAAAAAACAAATATTTTAACACCTTACACTGTAGAAATAAATCAATACTAATTTCTGTAATGTAAAGCACTCCATGTCCATGGAAACTCCATGCCATGAACAGATATCTTAAACACTATTACTATACTATTTACAAAGCAAAATGTAAAATGTAAATTAATGCTACTTGCCTATTTTTCATGAGACATTTCTACACACTTTTTCCACAAAGCAAAAGTCTCAATACTAACAGATTTAAAGTAATACAGCAGTAATACTGAAAGTTAAGAACAAGACGTTTCCTAATATAAAACTCTTGAAGACAAATGTAAGTGATTACTGAAGTTTTTGTAAATATTGTACAATCTTTAAACTGAACTGAACAACTGACAGTTTTTATAATGCATAATTAAACTTCTAACCAAAAACTGTGCACCCAGTCATATGAACTTAATCATCCTATTGTAAAAGCCTAGGAAAGTAGCAAACCTCAAGCTCGTGAATGTTGTGGGAGAGTATTGAATGTAACATGCATTGTCTCAGATTGTCAGGACTGCAAAGTATGAATGAGGCATGGGATTTTCAACTGACCTCTAGTTTTCTTTTTATGAGGTAAAGATGAAGTTGCAATATTGGGAATAACTGGCTGAATGCAACTTATCTGAATTGTAACTTACCAGTATATAATAATTCAAATATCTCTGTCAGATATATATGTTATGGTAAGTAATAATACAAAAAAGTAAAAGTAACAAGATTATGAACTCAACTCATTACGGAGTTCAAGTTATATTATAATAATCAAACAAATCAATTATCTCAGCTTGATTTCAGACGCAGGCTGCTTTGTTTGTGACCATTTGCATATTTAAATGCAAACCGAGAAAAATATGTCCTAACACATTGCTCACAAATTTTACCCACACCATTTAATACATGTATCTACGGCCCTCAGTCATTTAACAGTGGCATTAGCGACTCATATATGATTCACATTTCCTGTATTCCTTTCAAGGTCATTCCATTTGAACACTTCCTCTCTATCCCTATAGTGGTCTTGTGAATCATACCCAAACATCCTAGTAAATCATACTTAAAGAATCACAATGTCTCCCTAGCCCCTATTCACCCCATCCTCCTCACTGTCCTTTCTGAGAGAGAGAGAGAGAGAGAGAGAGAGAGAGAGAGAGAGAGAGAGAGAGAGAGAGAGAGAGAGAGAGAGAGAGACCCTATTCACCCCATCCTCCTCACTGTCCTTTCTGAGAGAGAGAGAGAGAGAGAGAGAGAGAGAGAGAGAGAGAGAGAGAGAGAGAGAGAGAGAGAATAACAGATTAGATGTATATGAAAAGGAAGATGTATGAATGAAAGGTATATAAATCATCCACTTATAATATTTGTTTTCTATAAGAATAAATGTACTGTAGCCTATATATAAAATACCAGACAAGAAATACAATTGCTGTATGTCTTTAGCAACATCTAAAAATGTTTGTCTTAGTATTCTTTGTTGTCAATCTGGTTAGTGTAAATATTTACCCACCACACGTTAAGCTGACCACCAGAGGTCAATTGGTTATTTACCATTGGTAACAGTTAAAAGGTTATGTCTCGTTGCATAGAATGCATCAGAGTGATTGTCCTTGTGACATCTTTGTCCTTTATAGTACTGTATGCACTGGGACTGATACTGATACAGAAATAATCATGTATTTTTTAAGTGCTTATAAGGTGGCTTATGAATTTTAGATTCTTATTGGTGCAATTGGGTAATATTTGGTCAAACTTTCCCCCAAAAAATCCCTGTTCATACTGGGAAGGTGTCACTATATCAAAGGGATAAAGACTTACTCTTCTATTCAAGAATTAATTTTGGATGTAACGTCATGTGAAATATGTTCTGTATGTAATCTATCTCATCAATTCAATTCATAAATAAAAATATTAAAGTGTACAGTAACACCATAAGCTACATTTCCAACTACAGTTAATAAAACCTGTGGCGCATTCAGACTACGAAGAGGTGCGTTCGGAAAAAGAACAGTGTATTCGGTTAATTACTCACATCCTACAAATGGTAACCCTGCCCATAAGGTTAGGATGGTATCGATAACCCTGCAGTTGCAATGACAGAAAGAATGGCATACACACAATACTACCTTACACTGATTTGTCACTGACTTAACAACCAGGTCTAACCTAACCTAATGCAGTGGTGGACTAAGGAAACTTCAGTTCTATGCCTACCTGCATAGAATTACAGCATTTGCAACTGTCAATATAGATAGCACTAATAGGAATTTATATGATGTGTTACTGTCAATGTCTGATACAATGGCATATATATTTTAGTAAATTTTCCCTCACTCTGTCTTGTCACCACCTAGCAGAAGTTACCAATAACAGACATATGATGGGTTTTACTTTTTTACATTGCGATGTAGTTTTCGGTGATTATGTGTCTTACCATATGTGACACTTGCTCTTCCAGTCCAAAATGTTCAGTGCATTTCATGATGTCACTGACCAGTTTTGCATGCGCAGTGTTATATAAATTTTTCTAGAATATTCTTATTTTCATTTAATACATAATGTGGTCTGTTCACTTTTCTGTTATGGAGTGGCATCATGGCATTGCCATTTCACTCTGATACAGTGTGTAGTTACTCTTTGATCAAGGCTGTTAACAGTTTTTATGCCTATTTCTTTATTTACAAACTTAGTTACCTTGGGACATACAATGGCCTGAGTCTAACGAAGTGGGAGAACCCCAGTGGGAGGCTAGGTTAGGAGGTTTACTGGTAGGCTACTATACATTCCTATAGAACAGCTCCGCACAGGATATTACCTTGGAAACTGATTTTTCCTATACTTTTAATGTTGTTGATGATGGAGGTGGTGTTGTTCATCAGTCAATTATTATTAACTTCATATCTCTATCCAACATGGTTGAGGACCCTTTGGGAATGCGGGGTTTTGGGTGGGGGAAATTGGGAGAAAGACCAGACTGCCATGTTATTATTGAATGGTTCTGAGCATGCGCACATCATTAGGGAGCCACATGTTCATGAAAGGACTGGCTAAGGAAACCTATTATGAAAGGAACTATGCTAACCTACAATACCCTAACCTAACCTAACAGGCTGTGTTACTTAGCTGGGTAGACCCCCGCCACCCACCCATGATGCAAACTCCACTTTTTACCAACAGTTTCCCTATAACACTGCACATGCACAGTAGCATTCCAGGATGGCCAGCATACAATAACATATCAGTTCTGAGGTTAATTACTGGTTAATTACAGTTGACTGCCAAAAATAACGGTAAATTCTTGATAAGCAACCTAAATACTTATAGAAAGAGTCAATTTCCAAGGTAATACCCCACGCCGAGCTGTTCTACACTAGTTCTACCATTCCTAGTTCAAACTCCTTTTCGATTGTCCCAAGAGCCAAAACCCCAGTTTCTTGGGGGCATCATTACTGTTATAAACTACCCTGGAGGGGAGGTTGTAATGGATTAACAAGCATTCCCAAAGGAATATGAAACATGCGAGTTACATAGGCTATCACAACCACAGCTTTGTCACCCAGTTTTAGAGACGCCAGTATCTAAATAATTACCGTAACTTTTAGACTGAGCCCAAAGTTATTACATATAAAAGCCAAACAAAGGTGATGGGTAACGAGTCGTGACCAATTAGCCTAGGCTTAGCAAAGGTTTGCTTATTGCTCAGTAAGGTTTCTCGGCCTCGAGCACTTGGGTCACCTCAGGCCTCTAGGCCTATTACAATTCGTTATGTCTTGGAAATGTCAAAACCAACTCCCTCAAGAACTAATGTAAACGTTTTTAACCTTTAATTCTTCTTTAAAAATGACTGTCTTTGCGTGTCAACTGTGTTGTCACGTAGCCTTGACCAAGGCCGCCACGACTAGTCAAGCAAAGAAACCGCCTCCTGGACCAACAACACTCTCACTTTTGTGAAGAAACAAAGCTCCGTTTTACTCTAATTTACTCCAATTCAACGTTAAATCAACTCACTGTTCTCACGAACGACCACAAATCAGTAACTTGGTCCGCTTCGCTAAAGTCCTCTGGCACAACTTCCATTATTTCCCTTAATTTTCCGCGTACGCAACTGTCAACACTCGACAACTAATGCTCAGCTCAGCTGTCCACGACAAAAACAACAACAACAACAACTATCCCGTCCTCGGGAAGGGTACCCCCTGGCCTCCTTCCTCCCTGATGGAGGGAGTAGGTACAGCATAGATACAAGTTAAATAGAGATCTCGAAAGAACTTCGCCGTTCATCTCTACAATATCTTGACTCAGAAAACCCTTTTTAAATTTATGATTCTTGATTTGTATACGGACAATATATGGGAAAAAATCAAGAATATATGGGAGGAAATCTAAAATGAAATTAATTTTCCCGCTGACGTGATTATATTTGTACCGCAGATGATGTATCGTTGTATCCTATCGAATCTTTCTTGTACAACTCTATGAAGCGAGAGGGTTATTGCACATGCAAGTGTCAAGCGCTTATTTAACCAGAAAACAGTCCATGCATACAAATATTTCATCGCTGTTATTAGTATGATGACGGTAAGAACACTTGACTCACTCCAGCAATACTGATAGTTCGTTCTAAATTTCGCACTCTAAATAAAAAGTAGAAAGACCATTCACGAGCTGAGGAAAACTTAACCGATATGATCTATGGAAATCTCTTGCGATATACGTGATCCAATTGGAAAACTGGTGCCGTCGGCTTCTGAGAAACGAACTCAAATGACTAATGATTAAACTCAGAAAATTTTGTTTCTCGTAACAAGAAATAATATCGTTTGCATAGTTTGAAGATCTTGATGTTTTGTCAGATGATTATGTATGAGCGCAATGTGTCTGTGTTAGGATACAAAACCAGTTCTTGCGTAAACTACTTTCTCCTGAAGTTACTTAATGCCAGCTCAGTTCCTTTACGTGCCTTCCTCTGTGGTTAAATTGTAAAATACTAAATTCATTTAACATCCTAAATCTTTTTGTCATAGTGCTGAAATAACACTGGCTGTTGTATTACATGGCACGCAGCATATACAAAATTTGCACTGACGTACGTATATTCGTATTGTACATTAGTATATATGCAAATACACAACTTTCCCTTACCATCAATCATACTGACTTACAATGAATAACTGAGGAACATTTTATGTAGCATATTGTGCACGATGGTCGCTGGCGTTAGTGCATAATGATAATAACAACAGCTGGATCAGTGGAAATCAGTGTTCAGCAGTTTCTCATTCTGTTTAACTAGCCCTTTCTGAGTGAGAAAGGTCTCGTAGTAACGAATGTCGACTAATCGTGTGTTATTCATTCATGGATAAGGATGGGAACATTCGGGTGGGTTTTTATTTTAGAAATAAAAGTGGGCTTGTCCATACGTTACTGCGTGACCTTTCTCACAGGAAAGGGAACTGTTACAAAATAGGGAAATGACGCAAATGCAGCCATTATTTCTAACAATATAGCCACAAATAAAGGTGACATCTTTCATATTTTCAGTATTCATACCACTGGCAGTAATTAAGAGGTCATTTGTTTATTTAGTGGCACACTTGCAATATATAGTAATAGGGAAGTTTCAGTGCCTCTTTCTCGTAACAATGGCTTACCCAATTGCATATCATAAATGAATTTTTAAGTTTAGAAACATTCTTCTCATGTAGTATTAGGTCGAATTTCTTCAAATTTTGGTAAATTAGACGGACTAAATATCTTTGTACTTCTTTATAACTCAGGATCAGGATCGAAGCCTGGCGAGTAGGAGAATTACCTTCATTTGCTATTCGGAATTCAAGGTTTTCAGAATGACAAGGTATCGAAAAATACATAAAGAAAGCACTAAGTTTAAGAATTCATCGCGACATGTGTCTTTGCTCAGTGACCTGCTGAGAGAGAGAGAGAGAGAGAGAGAGAGAGAGAGAGAGAGAGAGAGAGAGAGAGAGAGAGAGACTCGTAAGTATAAATAATACTATTTTTCTTTCAATCAGAGACATAAGTGTCGTACGGTGATAAATCGTAGCCAAACATTTTAAAGTCAAGAAAGAAAATGTTATACAGTTCCACCAGCTGCTCATATCTGATTTTGGAGAAGAATTTCGCTTCGGTGTTTATGTGACTGACTCTGGCTGCTGCTCCTTCTTCTTCCTGATGGTGCTTTGGAGGTGAATCATTGAACAACAGATCCTTCTCAGCTAAATGCATCCCATTTTTGAGATCCTGCCTTTTAAACCTCGCACCTTCCGGCTGCTCTTTATCTTCAGGGTCACGCCCATTCTTTCTGGGCAATATTTCGGGCACGGTTTTGCTTCTCGTGGCGTGGACGTGGGATGGGGCCAGCTCCGGAAAACCGGTAGCGTTGACAAGATACTCCGAATCGTCTTGTAATGTTTCGAGATGCAATATGAAGTCGTAATGGTAATGGCAGGGCGTGCATGTGAGGTAATAAGGGCGCCAGTGTTCGTTGTATTCCCACACGGGAGTCGAAATCAGGTACTGGACGAATTCCCAGAATGTCGGGACGTCTCTGTACTCCGTCGGTTGCTTGCTATTCCTGTGCTTGGCTATGATGGAGAGGCCGTACAGTTCCTTGAACTTCCTGAACTTCTCGCGCTCGCTTCTGTCCAGGAATTTGTCCCTTGGGTAACAAGAGTGAAATTATGAATTAGTTCAATGAATTTACGTGTCAGCTTCACAGCAGTATGAATAATTACATTTCTTTCTAGTCAGCAATTACCATTTGTTGCTACAGACAAAAACTGCTTGACTATGAATGAAATGAATGATTAAAGAACAGAGTTATCATTAAGGAACAGAGTTAGAGTCTATTTTCAAGGGACATGTCTCCTAGGAACACAGTTATGATTGAAAAATCATCTCCATAAGAGGAAGGAGAAGAAGAATTAAGTAATTTTGCCTTAACAGTAGCAGAGTAAAATTCGCCGTGTATCTTGTTACGGATTAGCCTGCACGTGCCCAAAGATGCTTTTGAAACTTAACCCCACAACAAAAAACATTGTAACTCACAACGGACTAATCTCTTGGGTACAAACTGTCATTCATCATTATTGTATAATAACATACCAGGATGGGTCATACGGTAACAGACGAAGGTTGGTAGAAGAAGAGTAATCTTGGTACATATTCTATTCTTTATCAGTATAATATATCCCAACACACCAGGATGGGTCATAAGGTACCAGACGGAGGAGGAGAGGTTGGTAGAAGAAGAGGCAGGGAAGAAAGGGTACGAAATGGAAGAAGTAGAAGAAAAAGAGAACTAGGAGGAGGACAAGAAGAGAACGTACGGTAACTGACGGAGGAGAAGAGGCAGGGAAGAAAGGGTACGAAATGGAAGAAGCAGAAGAAAAATAAACTAGGAGGAGGACAAGAAGAGAACGCACAGTAACTGACGAAGGAGAAGAGGCAGGGAAGAAAGGGTACGAAATGGAAGAAGCAGAAGAAAAATAAACTAGGAGGAGGACAAGAAGAGAACGCACGGTAACTGACGAAGGAGAAGAGGCAGGGAAGAAAGGGTACGAAATAGAAGAAGCAGAAGAAAAATAAACTAGGAGTAGGACAAGAAGAGAACGCACGGTAACTGACGAAGGAGAAGAGGCAGGGAAGAAAGGGTACGAAATGGAAGAAGCAGAAGAAAAATAAACTAGGAGGAGGACAAGAAGAGAACGCACGGTAACTGACGAAGGAGAAGAGGCAGGGAAGAAAGGGTACGAAATGGAAGAAGCAGAAGAAAAATAAACTAGGAGGAGGACAAGAAGAGAACGCACGGTAACTGACGGAGGAGTAGAGGTTGGTAGAAGAAGAGGCAGGGAAGAAAGGGTACGAAATGGAAGGAGCAGAAGAAAAAGAGAACTAGGAGGAGAACAAGAAGAGAACGTACAGTAACTGACGGAGAAGAGTTTGGTAGAAGAAGAGGCAGGGAAGAAAGGGTACGAAATGGAAAAAGTAGAAAATAAACTAGGAGGAGGACAAGAAGAGAACGTACGGTAACTGACGGAGGAGAAGAGGTTGGTAGAAGAAGAGGCAGGGAAGAAAGGGTACGAAATGGAAGAAGCAGAAGAAAAAGGAACTAGGAGGACAAGAATAGAATGTACGGTAACTGACGGAGGAGATGAGGTTGGTAGAAGAAGAGGCAGGGAAGAAAGGGTACGAAATGGAAGAAGTAGAAGAAAAAGAGAACTAGGAGGAGGACAAGAAGAGAACGTACGGTAACTGACGGAGGAGAAGAGGCAGGGAAGAAAGGGTACGAAATGGAAGAAGCAGAAGAAAAATAAACTAGGAGGAGGACAAGAAGAGAACGCACGGTAACTGACGAAGGAGAAGAGGCAGGGAAGAAAGGGTACGAAATGGAAGAAGCAGAAGAAAAATAAACTAGGAGGAGGACAAGAAGAGAACGCACGGTAACTGACGAAGGAGAAGAGGCAGGGAAGAAAGGGTACGAAATAGAAGAAGCAGAAGAAAAATAAACTAGAAGGAGGACAAGAAGAGAACGCACGGTAACTGACGAAGGAGAAGAGGCAGGGAAGAAAGGGTACGAAATGGAAGAAGCAGAAGAAAAATAAACTAGGAGGAGGACAAGAAGAGAACGCACGGTAACTGACGAAGGAGAAGAGGCAGGGAAGAAAGGGTACGAAATGGAAGAAGCAGAAGAAAAATAAACTAGGAGGAGGACAAGAAGAGAACGCACGGTAACTGACGGAGGAGTAGAGGTTGGTAGAAGAAGAGGCAGGGAAGAAAGGGTACGAAATGGAAGGAGCAGAAGAAAAAGAGAACTAGGAGGAGAACAAGAAGAGAACGTACAGTAACTGACGGAGAAGAGTTTGGTAGAAGAAGAGGCAGGGAAGAAAGGGTACGAAATGGAAAAAGTAGAAAATAAACTAGGAGGAGGACAAGAAGAGAACGTACGGTAACTGACGGAGGAGAAGAGGTTGGTAGAAGAAGAGGCAGGGAAGAAAGGGTACGAAATGGAAGAAGCAGAAGAAAAAGGAACTAGGAGGACAAGAATAGAACGTACGGTAACTGACGGAGGAGATGAGGTTGGTAGAAGAAGAGGCAGGGAAGAAAGGGTACGAAATGGAAGAAGCAGAAGGAAAAGAAACTAGGAGGAGGACAAGAAGAGAACGCACGGTAACTGACGGAGGAGAAGAGTTTGTTAGAAGACGAGGCAGGGAAGAAATGGTACCAAATGGAAGAAGGAGAAGAAAAAGAAACCAGGAGGAGAACAAGAATAGACCGCACGATAACGGACGGAGAAGAGGTTGGTAGAAGAAGAGGCAGGGAAGAAAGGGCACGAAATGGAAGAAGCAGAAGAAAAAGAGAACTGGGAGAAGGACAAGAAGAAAACGTACTTTCCAGGACCAACCTATAAGCCGAAAGGATCCTCTGGAAAGGATGCCTGACCACCATGAAAGCAGCGAAGTGCCGGACGTCCTCATTCGCCCTCGGGGGCGGCATCAAACGACGGAGGATCATGTGTAAATGACTTCGGTGGACTCTGTTATCGATGAGGTGCCCTCCGTCGCTTATCCGCAGGAGACCGTGGACGAAGGACGTGGAGGCGACCTTTGGGACCTGAAGGAAGACTTTGGTCCTTTAAATCGTGACGTCTAATAATAATAATAATAATAATAATAATAATAATAATAACAGTAACGTTATTTTGACTGAGGGAGGACATTCTCCTTTATTATAATATTAACAATTTTAGTTGCTTGAGGAAGATATCTTCCTTTACGTTATTATTATTATTATTATTATTAAGAAAGAGAAGAAGAAGAAGAAGAAGAAGAAGAAGAAGGTAAATGGATGGCAGGACATTGTGATAGTCACAATGACTTTAAAATACCAGAGAGAGAGAGAGAGAGAGAGAGAGAGAGAGAGAGAGAGAGAGATATGACATTCTGAAATTTTCTTAACCTAATGCAAGACTGAGCCCTTTACGTTATCTGTCTGGATTTACTGATCATAGCTATTGTCTCTAATTAGCGTATGCTTTCCTTAATAATAATAATAATAATAATAACAATAATAATAATAATAAAGTCACTCACTTGACTCTCAGGGTTCTTCGACAAAGACAACAATGAATCGTCTTCCCCCTAACAACGTTGAGCCAAAGCTCTAATTTTATAAAACGGCAAGCACACATTCTCTCTCTCTCTCTCTCTCTCTCTCTCTCTCTCTCTCTCTCTCTCTCGTTGCCTTCTGTCTTTAAATTGCAACGCTACGTAAATCTGTGTGTGTGCAATTTATCAGTTTTACTTTTATATATACTGTATCTTCCTTCTACGTGTCTATTCCATCCCCCCCCTTCTCTCTCTCTCTCTCTCTTTACTTTCTGTCTTTAACTTGCAAAGCTACATAAATCTTTGTGTGTGCAATTTTATCATTCTTACTTTTATATACACTGTGTCTTCCTTCTCCTACGTGTCTATTCCATTCCTCTCTCTCTCTCTCTCTTTTGTCTTTAAATTGCAACGCTACATAACTTGTTATATATACCATTTACCTTTCCTACTTTTATACAGCTTCCTTTTCCTATGTGTCTGTTCCATTTCTCTCTCTCTCTCTCTCTCTCTCTCTCTCTCTCTCTCTCTCTCTCTCTCTCTCTCTCTCTCTCTCTCTCTCTATTCCAATAGTGTGGAAGGGTAAAATGACATCCAGTGAGTTGCATAAATTCACAAGGAAATATAAATATACCTGCAATAAATTGCTTAATTACTTCCAAAAGATAATAGTTACTGAGTCAAAAGAAAGTAATTTTACTTCCACTGAAAAGAGTTAATAATATGGATACTGAAGAAGAGCAAAATTATTTATGAGAAACACGAAAACAAGTAAAAAATGGGCCGAAGTTTCTTCGGCGCAATCGAGTTTTCTGTACAGTCGTTACAGCGTATAATTAAGGCCATCGACAATCGATCTATCTTTCGGTGGTCTCGGTATAATCCTGTATGAGCCGCTGTCCATGAAACTTTAACCACCGTCCGGTGGTGGCCTATCTTATATCGTTGCCAGAAGCATGATTGTGGCTAACTTTAACCTTAAATAAAATCAAAACTACTTAGGCTAGAGGGCTACAATTTGGTATGTTTGATGATTGGAGGGTGGGTGATCAACAGTCCAGTACGCAGCCCTCTAGCCTCAGTAGTTTTTAAGATCTGGGGGCGAACAGAAAGGGTGCGGATAGAAAAAGTGCGGACAGAAAAAGTGCAGGCAGAATAAAGTGCGGACGGACAGACAAAGCCGGCACAATAATTTTCTTTTAAAAAAACTAAAAAGTAATTAAACAGTATTAAGAAGAATCTAATAAGCCCCACCTTACACCAAACTAATCGTTGCTTCCTGTTTACAAGAACATCTGGGTTCTCCAATAATAATGGGTCGACCGTCTGCCAACATTCCTTCACGCCAAGCCACTTCCTTCGGGAGAAGAACAGCACAGTGAAAATAATAATAATAATAATAATAATAATAATAATAATAATAATAATAATAATCACGAATATCTACATCTTTCTAGTAGTCTGATACACTATTTCGATTTCTTTATAACGTTTAATTGATTATATGTACAGTATATAAATAAATATATATATATATATATATATATATATATATATATATATATATATATATATATATATATATATATATATATATATATATATAGAGAGAGAGAGAGAGAGAGAGAGAGAGAGAGAGAGAGAGAGAGAGAGAGAGAGAGAGAGAGAGAGAATTAACTCAAAGCCGCTTAGCGAACGTCTACCTTATTTTTCATGTTTTGAACACGTGTTTTTAGCAAAGGGATCTCAACAAATTAAAAATAAAAGAAATAACGATGAAGATAAAAACTATAAAAATAAAAATAATGATACCTATATTTTATGCAGTCGCAGCAGTGTCAACACAGTTTCAGCAAAGAAAAAAATAATAATAATGATAATGATAAGAAACTTTTTTTTAATCGTTACAAGGAACTTTGCTCGATGGTCTGAGCCAAGCATGACAAACTAAATTATTTAAGAAACACACTGTTGATGAATGAACTAGCGTGCAGTATAAAAACTTGTTTAGCCTGCATTTCAAGACAGTGCATTATCTAAAGTAAATTAGGTAAATTTAGTAAATTCGTACACATGTGATACTTGGGTGTATTTAGGTGTAAGCATTCCTCACTGACATAATGGTGGACTTTTAGTTTCTTGGTATTTTAATCACGCGCTTTTGCACACTGACGTGAAGGAGGATTATTATTGTCACAGCAAGGACAGATGAAGGCATTCAGTTGTCGTCCCAAGGAACATTTGTAAAACTGAAAGGATAATATATATATATATATATATATATATATATATATATATATATATATATATATATATATATATATATATATATATATATATATATCTCACACATCAAGTGCTTGTGCATACTGACGTAAAGCAGAGTATTATTGCCAAAGTAGTGACAAATAAGGGCATGCACCTGCCTTCCAGAGAAACCTTTGTAAAAAATAAAAAGGTATGTATGTATGTATGTATGTATGTATGTATGTATATGTGTATATATATATATATATATATATATATATATATATATATATATATATATATATATATAATACATATACATATGTATATACATATATGTATCTGTATATATATATATATATATATATATATATATATATATATATATATATACTTACAGTATGTGTATGTAATACACGCATATATATACCCATATAAAGTGTATATTAAATATACATATATAAATATATTATACGCATTTTCAATATACATATACATGGGTATATATATGCGTGTATTATATACATACACACATATAGTATATATATGTATATATATACCAATTTTGTTACAAAGGTTTCTCTGGAAGGCAGCTGAATGCCTATATTTGTCGCTGCTTTGGCAATAATGCTCTGCTTTACGTCAGTATGCACAAGCACGTGATTAAAATACCTACAAAACTAAAAATCCACCATTATGTCAGTGATGAAAACTCTCCCCCTAAATATCCCTGACTGCCACAAACCTACACATTTCATTTAGATAATATAATTTCTTGAATGCAGGCTCAACACAGCAGCTTGAGAATGCACACTAGATCATTGTCATCAGCAAGATGTTTTTATAAATAACTTAGCTGACATCGTATCATCGAGCAAAGTTCCTTATAGCGATAAAAAAAAATGTTCTTGTCATCATTATTATTGATTTCTGCTAGTACCATGTCAACACTGCTGTTGTTGTGGCTGCAAAAAATATCGCTTTCATTATTGTTATTTTTATCGTTTTCATCATCGTTATTTCTGTTAGTCCTGAGTTGTTAAAACTCCTTTTGTTAAAAACAAGTGTTAAAAATATAAAACCACGAAACTTGATCAAGGAGCAAGAGTCCACGTTGGCTTAAGGCTAGCTTAGCTTAATCTAGCGCAACCATAACACTGCACTTACAGTACTAAGCGCAAAACTATTAGTATTAAGTTTAACAATCTTCCTCTAATCATTGTCCATGAAATAAGATAAAACATGTTACAGAAAATATGAAGCTTGACTTTATAACCTTATAAATCCAGTTGTCCATCATTAGAACAGGGTATGGGTGTTACAACCTCACCCCAATGCTGTTACTAAGAAGCTAAACTGAATATCAACAACTTCCCCACCTTCTCTCTCTCTCTCTCTCTCTCTCTCTCTCTCTCTTTCTCTCTTTGGTCAGCGTATAAATAGACCCTCTCTCTCTCTCTCTCTCTCTCTCTCTCTCACACACACACACACACACACACACACACACACACACACACACACACACACACACACATATATATATATATATATATATATATATATATATATATATATATATATATATATATATATATATATATATATAATATAAATGCATTGACCAAACATTTCTGTCATGGTGCCCAACCAACAACACAAGGTAAACAAAGATAGTTTGCAATGCAATGCAGAATAAAACTAGAGAAAAGCAATACTCGGTGCGCATTACGTTGTAATCGATCGAGATGATAAAACCGCCACACGCACTGGACAGAGGAAATCCTGAACGATTAAAAGACAACTGGTTGCTGTTGAAACACTTCTAATGCAAGTCTTGCAAGAAATGCTGAACTACTGTTTGCAAAACTAGCAATAGCAGTGCATACCTCTTTCAGATGTTTCTGGGTGATTGGCCTTCTTGTTTATAAGAGTTAGATGTTGGTTTGCAGCTAATGCAGACATTGTTATGAAATGTAGGTTTTAGACTGCAAAACGTTGTTGAGAGAGAGAGAGAGAGAGAGAATAAACTTGCAGAGATCTAACTCGACGTCCCTCGAGAATTTAACACACACTTACGCATAGTGATGAAGCAATTCGTTCTTGTATTCATGGCAAGTCTTGTTGGCCAGGCTCGTTCTCTCTAGCATGCGATGACGTAATTCTCCCATAGGCTGAGGAGAGAAAGATGCATAAAAGCACATTAAGTTATCTCACCCAGCAACGCCAGACTCAGGCCTTGCCTTATCTTATTTTTTAAAAGCGACCAGAGCCAAAATATTGTTGAGTGTACTCTGTGACAGACAGCCCACCCCGCAGATAAGGCCACAAGGGATATGAGAACGCTAGACTCATTTATTTGTCTATTTATTTATATATTTATTTACTTGACTATTTACTTCAATAACATACAGCAGTAGCAAGATATTATACAGCGTTCGCAGTTCCATACAGAGACCCTGAACATAATATCACAGATGAAATATGAGAACGGTTCGACAAACCGGTTATCTGAGTAGACTGTCCTGAGCTAAGTGCTTTGATTAGATCATTTTATCGGCAGATCCATGATTGTATGAGGAGATCTGAATGGTATCCATTAAACTGGGATTACCCATGACAAAGAATAATTGTCTGGAAGTGTGTATTTTTAATATAAATACATACATACAGTACATACATACATACCATATATATACATATATATATGTGTGTATGGGAGTGTGTATTTTTAATATAAATACATACATACCATATACAGTATATACATATATATGTGTATATATATGACGCATATTCACAACAATTCATAAAATAAAGAAAGCATATTTCAATGTTTAGTTCATACATGCAATAGGATTAGAACAAGTATCCACATAACTGGTAAAACCATTTTGTATTCTAGTCTTTGTGACATGCCAAGTCACAAGCTTTGAGGGTATGTGCCCACGCATAAGCAAAAGGTCTTCACAATAACTTCTTGGTCTGATTTCATGATGAAAAAAAAGAAAACGCTCTACGCTGTGTTTTGTTTCCCAGTTCGTCAATAAGGCCACTTCGCTGATGCTGCTAAGGGTCATTTGGTTTGGCTGAATTGCAATTGTTTGTAGCGTCAAAAACAGTTTCGTTGGCAAGCGTAGAAAACAATTTTCATTGGTAGGTGAAGGAAACTATTTTGGTGGAATAAAACAGTCTTTCTCTGTAGAGATATGAACCGGTTTGTTGCCAGCTGTCGTGAACCATATCGCTTGGGTCACAGATTATCAACTCGAATACATGTACCAGTGGTTTTATCACAAACCCTCTCTCTCTCTCTCTACACAAGCAAACGTATCCTTCTCTCTACATATTATATACACTAACGACCACACGAACGAGTGTACAAGGGCATAATATGTATTTCTACAAAACATTTATAACAAAATACAAATGGGATTTAGGTGTGTATGAATCCCAGAACATATACACACACACAAGCATTTAGGTAGGTATGAATGCCCGAATACATACATAAACACTCACACTATATATATATATATATATATATATATATATATATATATATATATATATATATATATATATACATATTAGCTGACCAACCCGGCACTGCCCAGAAAACTCTGAATGGCAACCGATAAACACATTCTCTTTCTTTTCCCTAACACTCCTTTACTCTCCTCTAATTTCCACTTCCTTTCTCTCTCTCTCTCTCCCCCTTCCCTGTTAAGATATTTACTTCAATTACATTGCCCAACAATTTTGACACTTTATTTTTCACTCGTTCTCACCCCACCTTCCTATCAGGGATGAACTTGAAATTAAAGGGCATCGGGAGAGTCACTATTCATCTCAGACCTAGAAAACTATGGATTAGACACTAGTATCTGTCATTTTTGTCTATATTTACAAGTCATCCCTTCCCACGCTCACACACTTTGGTGCCAGTCATGTTGTACCCTTCCCCCCAAAAGTATTCTTTTCCAGACAGTAAGTCATATGTATATCAAGTCTGGATGAAACTGCTCAATGTGTTTCAGAGTTATGCTGGAACATACACACGCAGGCATTCATCCATTATATATATATATATATATATATATATATATATATATATATATATATATATATATATATATATATATATATATATATATATATATATATACAGTATATAGTATATATATACATTATACATACATATGTATATATATAATATATATATACATACATATATATACAGTATATATATAATATATATATATACATACATATATATACAGTATATATATATATAATATATAAGCACTACACAAATACATAAATAGAGCACCATTTAGCAACGAAAACGTACGTTATCGAACGTATGTTCTCCGCGTGAATCGTAAACAAGCAACCGTTAACATCAGGCTCGGTATTTTGTGGAAGCCATAAAAATATGATCGCGTTTATCCGGCTAATCTCATTTTCTGGTACACCAGGGGGTGTGTGTGCCAGCCACTCACATATTGCATGCGCGCATACGTACACACACGCACATACACACACACATACTGTCAACGCATGTATTGGCCGAAACTCTTGGTCAACATGCGAAAAATGGGTGTTTCACTCGGTCATATCACGAAATGCTTATAAAATGACCTCGACCCATAAGCAAGTTAATGAATAGATCCGAAAAGCCTTTTCATCACAGGTTTATATGGACTCAATTCAGTTATACAAGACAACAATAATTTCTTTGACATTTTCCTTCTAGTGCAAATTCATGCACATGTAAATAGTAAAGTGTACACGCAAATAGATTTATATACCATTGCGAAATCTGATACATTTATATAAGCCCTAATTCATTTCACAATACATCGTTATGAAGAATATTTTATTATCATTAAGGTAGGAAAAATCTTTAGAGAAAATCTTGTTATTCTTTACAATCATTTCTGCTTAATAAATGTAATAAGAATTCCTTTTTCTTATATCATGTTACCAGCAAAGTACAAGAGAGAGAGAGAGAGAGAGAGAGAGAGAGAGAGAGAGAGAGAGAGAGAGAGAGAGAGAGAGAGAGAATTCTTACCAGCGATGCGGTGTTTGGTTTAAGAAACACTGGTGGAAATTTCCCGAGAATCACCACAGCGGTCAGTACAGAAACCACAGTCGTTATCGCTACCTTTCTCCATCTCTTCCTAAACGCCAGAAAAAAAAAATCATAATTAATATATAAATGGTATGAATTTATCATGAGAAATTAACAAAAATCATCCATGAATAATTCGGTTGTCTGATATTTGCCAGGAAATCCACTTACACGACATAACTCAGAATTAATGATGTCGAAAAAAATTCTCCCCACATTTTCGTTGTGTGAAACTTATAATCCTTAGCCGTCCGCACTTTTTCTGTCCGCCCTCAGATCCTAAAAACTACTGAGGCTAGAGGGCTGCAAAAATGTGTGTTGATCATCCACCCTCCAATCGTCAAACATACCAAATTGCAGCCCTCTAGTCTTAATAGTTTTCATTGTATTTACGGTTAAAGTTCGCCATAATCGTGCTTCTGGTAACGATATATGATAGGCCACCACCGGGCCGAGGTTCAAGTTTCATGGTCCGCTGCTCATATAGCATTATACCGAGCCCACCGAAAGATAGATCCATTTTCGGTGGCCTTGATTATACTCTGTAGTGGCAGCACAGAAAACTCGACTGCGCCAAAGAAACTTCGGCGCATTTTTTTTACTTGTCTTTCCTTCTATTCAGGGTTTTGGCATTCTCTCCCTGCTCCCGTTTTATCTAAATTACTGCCTTCAATTCCTCAGGAACATTGCTTTGCAAGCTTAGCCTACGGTCTTTTGGGTTTGCTAAGTACGAATGTTTCAGCGTTTTGAATGATAGTAACCATAATATCGACCTAAATCTTTAAGACATCCCCCTACACGAATATGTGACCGTGACAGTGTTCCGAAAATCAATAGGATTTTGGAACCCCTGTTGGCAGAGCTCCTCTTACAGTCTAAGAATTCTGTATTTGCAAATCTCTCTCTCTCTCTCTCTCTCTCTCTATTTGTTTTTTATTTTAGCGGTAAAATGACATAGAGAAATTTGTTTCTTTTCACTTGATTGTTTGACAACATATGCTGTTGGAATATATAAACATATATGTATATATATATTACATATATGTATGTATATATATATGTATATATATATATATATATATATATATATATATATATATATATATATATATATATATATATATATATATATATATATATATATATATATATATATATATATATTATATATTCACAAGGCAGATATTATCGAATATTGAACAAAAGCTGTTCTTATCGAGCAAGGTACAAATAGAAAATGCCAACAAGCAACTGACTGAAACTCCTGCAGTCTCTGTTTCCATTTACTTAGCTGGGAGCCCCAGACCCCCTCCCCCCTATCCCCGTGTCTCTATCTCTCAGTATTAGGTGGCAAAGGTTCGTGATTGTCTGACAACTCTCTCTCTCTCTCTCTCTCTCTCTCTCTCTCTCTCTCTCTCTCTCTCTCTCTCTCTCTCTCGTCCAGTATTAGATAGCAAAGGTTGATGGTCCACTGCATGCATTACACAACCACTCCTCTCTCTCTCTCTCTCTCTCTCTCCAGCCTTCAAAAATTAAATTCTATATAACTGGAGCCACATATAACTGTCATTATGATTTATGATGCAAATTTGCAGTTCCTTAACACCTGCGTTTCTTCACAAAAACACGAGCTTGCATCTACGATACAGGCAAAGTCGTGTTTCCTAAAATAGCGAAATGAGAAGAAGACGAAATAAAAGAAGAATGTAAAGTTCACGAAGAATTCAAAACAAAAGTTAAGTAAGGCGTTAATAATATTATTGCAGACTAATGAATCAAAAAAGAAAAAGTTAAAAAAAAACTAGTACGAAGTAGTTAACAAAATAAATAAAAATAAAAATGAATATGTACTATGTAACCAAATTTTGTTGTCTCAGTCATTCATTTAATAATAATAATAATAATAATAATAATAATAATAATAATAATAATAATAATAATAATAATAAATTACCACGTATATCCAATGATCATTGATTTATACTCCCACTCGTTTTGTTAGTATTCAGCCACATCGTGGCACGGGGCTGGCAGGAGAAGCAAAAATACTTGAAAGCACTCCCTGCTTGCTTGCTTGCTGTCGAATTAAGCTGTCGCCCGCCAAGCCAACAAAGAAAGTCCCTTCCCTAACCCTCTCCAAAAGCTATTACTGTACATTCCTATCTTTCCCAAAACGTTGTAAATTGTTGCCAATCTCAAGGACCTCCTGTTATGGGAAAATATTCGTTTAAAAAAATCCACTCATAATTTTTTTTAACAAACAAATAATCAAAGAAACTGCAATAATACATAACCCTTTTAAGGCTGAGGTACTTGAGTCCAGCCCGAACCTGACATTCAAGATCTGAGTTAGTATTGGGAGGAAGAGTTTAGCTCAAAAAAATAGTTAGGATGAGAGAGAGAGAGAGAGAGAGAGAGAGAGAGAGAGAGAGAGAGAGAGAGAGAGAGAGACCTGACATTCAAGATCTGAGTTAGCATTGGGAGGAAGAGTTTAGCTCAAAAAAATATTAAGGATGAGAGAGAGAGAGAGAGAGAGAGAGAGAGAGAGAGAGAGAGAGAGAGAGAGAGAGAGAGACGAGTCGCCTTGCCAAACGCGCACGTAGTGGGAGGGGCGAGGAGAGGTGCAGGAGGAGATGGGGAAGAGAAGTGGAGAGAGAGAAGAGAAAGTGGAGAGGAGGTGGAGGGAGAATGATGGAGATGGGGAGAGAAGCAGAAGTAACGCGATCTCCACTACCGACGGAGGACACGGTCAAGACATTCACAGTGGAAATAAACAACAAATGAGTTGACATAACAGGAAAGTTGTTAATTCATCAAATACCAGCATCTCACAGGCACAGATAGATTGGCAGACAGATAAATAGAAAGAAAGACAGATAGATAGATAGATAGATAGATAGATAGACTGACAAATTGGGATGCCAATTTTTGGTGCATCACTGAAAATTTCATTTCGATTTCAATGGAACACTTCTGCTAACCAAGAAAACGAAATATAATCGAATATTTATATCTATACATAATTTTCAAGTTGTTTTTAGATGCCACCGTCAGGATTAGATTCTGAAAGACTGGATTCCTGAACTGAGAGATTTGACAAGAGAGAAATGAAAGCCACCTTGGCCAAGGAAATACTAAAAGTTTAAAAGACGAGAATCTTAAGGTAAAGGGTCAGTTTCTGAATTGCGGGAACAGGGCGTCAAATGGACGCCAAAGACATTGAGTTTGTGTCTTTTGTATCGGGGATGACAAATCTAAAAGGTCAGCTGAGGCTTTGTCCGTCCGTCGGTGTGTGTGTGTGCGCGCGTGCGCGTGCGCGTTTACAGACTGTCAATGACAGAAAGTGAAAAAGCTCAAGAATCTTCTTGACATAATACTATCTGCATTAAAGTTCTTCATCTTCTTTGAGAAGAGTATACGAAAGGAGGATAATCCTCTACATAAAACGAGAAGAAGAAGAAGAAGACTTTCACGACGACATCAGGAGAGAGAGAGAGAGAGAGAGAGAGAGAGAGAGAGAGAGAGAGAGAGAGAGAGAGAGAGAGAGAGAGTCGCTGAACTGCATGATTCGGAGAGCCATCATTTTGACACAACATAGAGGGAGAAAGTTGCCTAACTGGTCACTGAAGGTCTCATGAAAAGAACTATTACCCTGGCTGTCATTTTCAGTTAATTAGAAACTGAGTTTGTTTGCTGCGGCTTCTGATGATGACCTTTGACGAATGGAGAGAGCGGGACGCGGCGTTGACATATGGGATTTACGTAAGTTATTGATTGTCAAAGTGTTGCAATAAATCCTAATAATTCTTAATTAAACATTTCATGTAATACTACAGTTCCTAAGTAAAATGGCAACTGCAAACTATTATATGTAAGATGTAGGCCTACAGTATCTTCAACCAACAGGCACTGTGATACAGTCTACGGGGCAAGAAAGTGAAATACTGTATAGTCTCTGTCTGTCTGTCTCTCTCTCTGTGTACATCTTATATCTTTATCTATCTACCGATATATATATATATATATATATATATATATATATATATATATATATATATATATATATATATATATATATATATATATAATTACATACTTTACATACAAAGTCGTGGCTCCAGGTATTAGCCTATCTCCAAGTCTTCCACTTTTTGTTGCAGCCAACTGGAGTCGACTAGCACTTCAGGTTTGAGCTAAATGCACTATTCACTCCTATAGATACCCATTGAATTTCACATGAAGAGGGCCTAAATCACATTTCGACCCCACTGTTGAAGAGAGACTGATGACCTATACAAGCATTTTCCATTAGATGGGATGGGTCTAGAAGATATCATTCTCAGCTACTGTGCACAATTTGCTACTTAGTTGTAACATCCCGAGATCGCTCCGTCGTCTACCTGGATTTAAACTTAGGTCCCCTGCAGAAAGGCTAGTGTTCCTGGTTCAACACGAGGCATTTGCATTATGCATGTAGGGGCTGGTACTAGTTTTCTAGCCTTTTCTTAACCGTAACAATTCTTAACTATAATAAGTGCTTGCAGCCATTTACAAGTGGATGGGCTCGTGTTTGGTAGCCTGGCAGTGAACTTGATCCCAGCAATCGTGAACCTGATGCCTATAACTCTCATCCGAGAAGGTTTTGATCCCGTAACAGCCAAAGACAAGTCACTTACGATAGCACTAAAACAAAGGGTCTGGGTTCAATCTTTAGGCCAAGTGAAGCGAAATGAGCGCAATTCATTTAAACACGTTTCACTACTCTGGACCTTAGAAATGAATTAGATATGGTGTGCATATATATATATATATATATATATATATATATATATATATATATATATATATATATATATACACACACACACACACCTAGATTACCTGATTATACTAGCCATTAATGATAAGCACTTCGTCTCTACTCGCAGGTAAGGATGAACTACTGTAATTCGAAACACAAGCGTTCACCGGACACCCAGTTTTTTCAGTTTACAGAATCAATAATAAAAACCTGATTCCAGAGACGATATTTCTAATAGTTATTTCAGGAACCTGAGCTTTACTGACATGTTACAGAACGCCAAATTCAGCAAAAACTTGAAAACTCAGCACTTTGAACACTTGTCCATATGAAAGACATAGGGACAAGAGTAAATTAATGGTAAAAATAAGCGTAACAAAAAGAAAATGACGCCTGAGAAAATTATAAAATTGTGAATGGTAGTAGTGCTATTTGCAATAAGTTCAACTGTCAAACATAGATAATGATAATGGAACCTTTTTATCTTTCATTGCTAAGTCATCGTTTCGTAATTTATCCTCATTCTATAGCATATAATATTCAGCCAGCTTTACCCATATAATCCTTAGGTTATATTTAACCCGTGTCTAAAGTTCATTTACGTCAGCACTTTTAGAGTTGAGGCTTTCTGCAAATTCAGCAAAAATTATAGTATTCTGAGATTACGCGTCTCCGGAAACTTAACCAGTTTTCGTCTTTTTGAAACCGCTTCGTTTTTCATGTGTCTTCTTTAAGTGCTACATTCAGATACTGACATAATGCCTTGATTGTCGTCATCGTCAGTATCATTATCACCTTGCTCTATAGCGATTCTCCGATGTTCACCGTCAATATTCCTAGTCATATGCTGCAAACTTCAGTATTCTCTACTTCACGATTCTCTGGCTTTACCTCCCTCCTGCTCATGTTAAGGGCATACTTTATTATTATTTTTTTTGTATCTGTAATATGTGATGGGGTACTACACATTTCAAACAATGAAAAGTGGTGGAATCTGCTTGCTTTTGTCAGAGATGCTATGCAAATCTTTCAGGACAGAGCGGACGAACCCCCAAGACACTAAATAATTGTGGAGAGAGAGAGAGAGAGAGAGAGAGAGAGAGAGAGAGAGAGAGAGAGAGAGAGAGAGAGAGAGAGAGAGAGAGATTTGACTTTAGCAAGAGGAGAATCGTCACCTCACAACAATACTTGCACATCTATAGTTAACTTTTTAGAAGCAATGGAGTGAATAGGCCTAATAATGACTGCCTTAGGCCTACATTTGAAAGAAAAATTTTCAACTTACCTTACACAAAAGCGTCATTTTAAATTCAAAAGGGTTACAAACTCGAAGATAAGTGACTTCAGCTTGCTGCTTTTGAAAATAATACTTCGAAAAAGCGAAGGTTACATTCAATTGTACTTAGTTTCGTTCCAAATTGGCGGTGTCGATTGAACAACTTACTCTGGAAGAGAGGCAACATTTTGTGCATATTGTATATTTCAGCTTGGTCATACAAGTACAAAGTATAGAATACGAATTAAATTTCCGTAAGAGAGTATCTACAAATTCCATTGTTAAAACAATCTGAATGTGGACACATTTTAATCCAGATGTAGGCTATAGTAACATTTGGTAAGCTAACAGTTCTCTGAGTGAACTGTGAACACTTATATAAATCCAACCAAGGAAGAGAAATACGCAGACACGTGAACATATACATATGCAAATATACAGTCAACTTGGAAAGGCAAAAGTACATCTAATCGACCTCTTTGATTCACAGTCACGCTTCGGCGACTTCTGCAGAGATCATCTTATAGAAAAGGCCTCGAGATGCCGACAACGTGTAAGCGACTTTCAGGATACGGATGAATGTGTTGGACTTGGTATACGTAAAGAGAAATATCTTTGCTTCATCTTACTTTTTTGAACTGATATATGTTAGGATGTGAGACACACACACACACTCTCTCTCTCTCTCTCTCTCAAAAAAAAAAAAAAAAAAAAAAAAACAGGACGAACCAAAATCTCGCGAATTTTGTCTCACGCCGAACAGAAGCGAGAGAGAGACAAAAGTTGTTTTAAGGGTCCTACTACGAGTGAAAAACCTACAAGACAGGAAAATCGTTCGAATCCGGGAACAAATAAGTGCTGAATTCTTCCATGATGACGAAAACTACTTCGTGTGTCTCAGGTAACTGGATTACAAACTAAAAAGGCAAAAAAGTAATTTCTCCCCACAAGCCATCTCTTGCCGTATTCCCAGATCAACTTGTGGGTAAGAGTCATCCTCAGACAGCAACTTTTGGTGATGTTTCTCTTATCTGACAAAGGCCTACAATTCTACCCCCACTTGCGTTTTCCCTCATTCTCATTACGCTTTACTTCTAAGTCTTCTGCTTTTAAAGAGAAATGTCAAAGCCGAGTAAAATGGGAACCACTGAAATCCTGCTCAGAGCCTGTTCAGGCGATGCTCTGACAGGTGTTCTAGAATTGGCAGGTGTAGAGGCTTCTCAGGTGTACATTCACGAGCCAACTGTACAACTTATACAGAAATTATGCAGAAAAATCGATGATGGAAACAAGTCGAGTATAATGCACGAAGAGAAGAACTAACGCTGCTCAAATAGATGTTGTACGAGCTCTTTCATTTGAGACATGATACACACATGTACGCACGAACGCAAACACTTTTGGGTACAATTTATTCGCCAGGTGCAGCAAAAGAGATTATTGGGCTGTTAGAGGATTAGTATCCGGAGGTATAAAATGACATGTGGAATATTCTTGACCGACTATCGTACACATACACACAAACACATCGTTTTATGCCTTCAAATATCAGTCCACGAACAGACCAGTAATCTCTTTTACGGTACCTTGGGAATATATTGTACCCAAAAGGTATATATGTATGTATGTATGTATGTATGTATGTATGTATGTATATATATATATATATATATATATATATATATATATATATATATATATCCATATATATATGTATATATATATATATATATATATATATATATATATATATCCATATATATATGTATATATATATATATATATATACAGTATATGTTTTGTCAAGTATACACACTTGACTTTTTTTGTACTCATATATAAATAATAAGCCAGCATGATTGGTCTGAGTAGGAACACAGACTTTGTTAACTCCTTCGCATGACCAAACCAATTTAAATGACATTAATATTCTTACCACCATTTCTACATATCGGCATATTTCTAACCCGCTTCCATGCTGATCTCATGCCATGAATCCCATGTAAATAAAATCTAAACGACTTCCGCATTTCTCTTGCAATCACATTCAATATCTTCTCTTTAGGCAAGATATATATATATATATATATATATATATATATATATATATATATATATATATATATATATATATATATATATATTATATAATATACATATAGGCTATATATATATACATATAAAATATACATATAGGCTATATATATGTTACAGTCAACATGCGTAATCAGTCATTACGCGTAATGACTGAAATTTCAGTCATCACGCGTAATGCACTTAGGGACATTTGATCCGCCCAGGAGCTAGTACTAAACACGGCGAAACAGTGAGTCACCTACACTGTTTCGCCGGGTTTAGTACTAGTCCCTGGGGTCAAATGTATTTCGCCGTGTTTAGTACTGGCTCCTGGGGGATCAAATATCCCTAAGTGCATTACGCGTGATGACTGAAATTTCAGTCATTACGCGTAATGACTGATTACGCATGTTGACTGTAACATATATATATATGTGTGTGTGTATATATATATATATATATATATATATATATATATATATATATATATATATATATATATATATATAGTTGGAGGAAGTATCGGCATAAATTAAAATATAAAAAACTTGAGCAACAGCCCGACCAAGAGTGCAAAAATATTCAGCTAGAGGGAATGATTACAAAGATAACACTTTATGCGCACAGTACCATTTATCACAAAGTTGGTGAACCTCAGATAAACAGAGTAAGGCTACAGATAACCCTCAATGAAGTGATGATGAAAGAAAAACTGCCCATAACATAAGCAACAAGATTACAAAGATTTTATTGGAATTTTGGGAAAGGCTAATTTTGCCATACCCTTTTAAGAGTTACAACTTACCCTAACATAAAAAAGTAATACGCTATATCAATGCAGTGTCTCACATCTAAAAAAAAAAGGTTTGACAATATAAGTTTGTATTTTGTTTTAATGTCAATTAAGTTATTTGAGTTTCACATTTTCAATGATCTTCAATCCTTTGCACGTGCATTAGTAAGGTATTGATAATTCTGATTAGGTTTCTGTCACGTGCTTGCATCGAATGTTTTGTATTTAAAAAATTTTTAAATTTCAGAATTCTGAACTAATTCGATTCACAGCTTACAGTGGCAAAAAGGTATTTGTAGAGCTGATTCGTTTTGCCATTTTGAAACATGGAACTGTTCTAAGTCTCATTTACCCCCATAGAACGAGTGTTTCATAATATTATTTTGGTAAAGTGT
This sequence comes from Macrobrachium rosenbergii, assembly GCF_040412425.1. Classification (NCBI taxonomy): domain Eukaryota; kingdom Metazoa; phylum Arthropoda; class Malacostraca; order Decapoda; family Palaemonidae; genus Macrobrachium; species Macrobrachium rosenbergii. The sequence goes on along the minus strand of NC_089753.1, from coordinate 40,975,325 downwards.
GATCACTTCAATCTCCAAATTTAAATCTGATATATAAACAAAGTAACATTTTGGTAATGTTAGTTAATGGACATTTTCAAACACACATTGAAAGTAAACTTGATATGGCCAAAGAAACTTCAAATGACTCGAAGAAAGCTCGTTAAACATACATTGGACAACCTTATAAGCTGATGATTGCATTAGTGAAGTTACCTACACAATTCTAGTTTTTGGAATGTCATTGCTTTAATACTCAAGTACTTCATTAACCAAAGATCACATGCCACAGAAATGCAAATTAAGACTTCAGGAGAGTTCAATGTAAAGACGTTACGTATAATGGCTTTTTTTATATCTTAGGGGTGATGAAAGTACTTTGTATCAAGAAATTATGAAAACTAGGAGATAATAAAAACCATTATGTAACCAGAGTATTTCATTTAAACCCAAAGAACACATTTTCAAAGTTTGTTTTTTTTTTTATCCCTAGGAGCCAGCATTATAATGCCTTGAGGTGGAGTGCCCTCAGCAGGGGGTCATATAACCAGTCATTGGCTTCGAAGCCGGCTCCCTACCAGATGTTTTCTAAGCTGACAGTTCGATTGCCAAGATGGAATACGGACCTATATATTTCCCTTGTGCCTGCCCGAATGTATTCCTATTTCCTCTGCCAAACCTTGAAAACCATTACGTACAGGGAGTCCGTGAGGGAGTCTAAGGGTGTGGTTGCGTGAGGTAAGGTTACCACTAAAAAATGCCTTTGATGACTTGCATCCTTATGATTGACTTACATGTAGCCGTATGGAACATGAGGGAAGTACCTCAGTGTTTTGCAATAATAATTTGAATGCAACAAGGTATAATGGCCAAAAAATTCTAAGCATGAGTTCCTCTATGGATCACATTTGAAAAAGTCTACGAGGTTCATACCACCTAGTTATTTTTTTCACTCTTCGTTTTGATTAATCTATGGAGTCTCCCTGTGTCTCTTATAGAAAACGAGTCTTTACTCTAAGTCATAGAAAACCGAGCAGTAAACGAAAATGTTAGTAACTACGACAATTGCATTTTCGAGTCGTGGCCATTTTGGTATTAATTTTGTAGTCGAGATTTCTTAACTTATAACTTTAAATAGTAATTTACTTATAAATATTCATAAATATGGATATTTATATGGGAAACTGACAAAAATTTTCAGTATGGAGTTCATTAAAATAACTTAGATAGCTTGTTAAGGAGGCAGCTTTAACCATTTTGCCGTCATATTTGACAATGCTGGTGGACAAGCTGGATTCGTGCCGTGATCATGCCCGTTACAAACACTAGGGACCACAATTTTGCCACTGTAGGTTCTGTGTGATGCACCTTACAAAGTTAACCCACTGACAGGAAGAAATGTCCTACATCAGACTGGAATATTCCTCTGAGAATCTGAAGTTAGGATGCTATCTCAAATTTTTCAGATCCCAGTTTTTAGAAGATTACGAGAACTGAAGTTCTGCATTATCAGACTATAAGAATTCTTGTTTGTTTTGCTTATCAGAATATGTCCACACCAACTACAAAATTGCTGTTTTATACTGTACTTGGGGAGAAGTCTATGAAAATTACAACTTCATATTGCCCACAAATTAAAATGACTGTTTCAGATGTTCACTAAAACTGGGCTACAAATACTAAAAAAACTGTAGCTTTGTACTGATCACTATAACAGGGCTGATAAGCATTTACATTACATTTTCATGCTAACCATAAGGACAGACCTACTATTGTATTACTCGTGACCTTTGAGTACTGGTTATGAAAAACTTCAATTGAAGTCTACTACTTTTAATTTGGACGTCATACCTCAAACTCTACATCTAAAACTAATACCAAACTGCTGACAAACCCCACTTGTCTCCCAAAACTTTAAACCTGGGGTTTGGTCAGAATTTACTAAGGTACATTAACTGTCAAGTCAGCTGTCATTCCAGTGAATTAAAAAGTTACAAATCATGAATTTCCTCTACGCATTAAGTAGCCACATTGCATCAGAGACATGAATTGCTAATTCAAAGTTGTTAACCATTTTAACACTTTTGTTGGCAAAAACCCTCTCAAACCATCATAAACTGAAGTGAAAATCTCCAAAATCTGCATTCATTATTTGAGTGACTTCTGTGAAGAACGGGCACTTGACTTACCCAAAGTTTCTGTTTCATCAAAGTTTGACTAAGCTTTTCATGGAAATTACCTCATATAAGTTCAGCCTTCAATTAAAAATGCAACCTACAATCAGAAGTTTCCACACCATATTAACTGACAAGGAAAACAAATGTTCTCAAAACCATCTTGAGAATTTAGTAAAGTCCGGATATTTTACAGAAACACAAAACTCCCTGCAAGCCATTTACTATGGTATTTGGTGACAGTGCAACAACATTTTCACCACAAGAAGAACTTCATTATTAAATATTACTTTGGCATACTCGTCAAATAGGTGTCTGTCCAATCTATGACAAACAAATCCATCAAAATTCCTCTAAGTTCCACACGTATACATCTGTTTTTTGCTAATTACTGACAGTGTTATATTTTTGTAAGGTTTTTCACATATCCTCTAAAAACATGGCCATTGTGGTAATTGTCTATAAAGCACGATTATGGTTTACAATAAAAAAAAGAGTACTACTACAGAAGTTTCAATATACCCTATCTTAATAAGAATCAAACTTTGCAGAAGAAGGCTCTCATGGAACTGTTAGACTATTTATTCCCAAAACAAATATTAGAAATGTTAAAGCAAATTAAAAATACAAGAGGTAGAGTAACATTTCTGCACATAACGAAGAATGACTACAAACTGAAACTTTTTTAAAGCGATGCATGAATTCCAAAATCCCACCTAATTAGTAACACCTGAAAATATATAAAATCAGGTTTCAGCATTTCCCACAATCCCACATTTCCAGGTGGATATAACAGTGAACATTTCTGACAGCAAACAATCCTAACCCACAAGGCACTTGGACAAACAAAATCCAGCCAGGAGCTCCAATCTTATGACATTTAGCATAAACAAACAACTTACAAAAAACCCAAGTGGGTATAAACATTTGTCGATAAGTAATTAAAAAAAAAAGTAAATTTACGATATACCTGAGCGTGAGTAATGGATTAGAGTTCAAAAATACCCTCAATTTAGTAAAACTGACCTTTATATTACTCCAGAAAGAGGCTAATGCACTCCAGATTGTAATTCAATAAAAGTATGATGCACAGTACAATAACAATGATAACAGTAAAATCACTTCAGAGGAAGTTTGAGTCCCACAGAAATTAACACTTAGGTTACCCTAAAATTAAAGTAACTAGTAGGCTAAGCCGGGTAGTTTACAGTTTAGTTGGCCAGGCCGCGCAACACCTTCTGCCCGGACTACAATCACTCCACCAAGATAAGTAGTTCCACGACTCAACTCTGCTCGTGACCCAGCGACCCCACGCTTTCTGGGGGGTCTAGGGGGGCAAAGCCCCCGGCCAGGTTAGGGCGCGCTGCCCTATGTTAGGTTAGGTTGGTTACATCTGGTTAGGTTAGGACCTGGCACTACAGGAAAAGTTTATCTTGTTTGTACTGGTCCGCCAGTTTCCTAGTCGGAACCTACACCACAGCCTTGGCCAACTAAACTGTAGGCGCTCCTCTAAGCCTAGCGTTAGTAGGGTACCCTAACCTAAAAATGAAGTCAACTCGTGCCAACACCACATCCTGTGAATCTTACATACAGACCACAGTCTAAACTACCCTAGACTAATCTAGGTGTTGAATGGACATTCACTTACAAACACCTACTCTCTCTATGACGCTTAAAACAACTTGACCCTTGAGGGGTAGGTAGCCTAGGCTAGGTTACGGTAAGCTAACCTCGTAAATCAATGTAGCCTATTAAGGCTAGCCTATACCCGGTTCAAAAACTTTCTTGGCAGTTTGCTTTCATATACTGCCTTGATCAACAAACTAATGATTTTTCACGTACCTGGAAGGTGTAATGAAGAAGAATTGTCAATCAATGTGCAAGCACAACATGAGTAATGAATTAGGACGTGTCTTTAATGGAGCGTCACCATTGTAGGCAGCTGACAAAAGTATAAATGGAAATCGCCAGTGTCCAATTCATTGACATAAGATGGAATGAACTCCAATATTTCACGGGTATTCACCAAAATAAATTTAGATCTTACTGAAAACTTAATAAATCATCTTCGAAGGCTTTTGTTCTCGATTCAGGAAAAGGCAGAAACTCCGAGATAGTCCTAGCCGGGAAACGAATTAGGCCCATTAAATATTCCATTTCAGTCACATTACATCACAATTTCACAGTTAGGGCATGAAAATATTAACTATCTAAACTAGTTAACTGTTTCATAATATTTTACCGATTTAATTTCCAGTTCGGTTTCTTCAAGGAATGCACATTATACAATAGCCAAAAATTGGCAACTGACAACCTTCTTTGTTTACAGCGAAGATCTAACCCTTGATTTCAATTGGTTTCGGTTTTTTAAATATATAACTATCGTTTTTGTTTATATTTACATTAGAAATAATTTTCTTATTCACAAAGTATAACAATTACTTAAAATTGTGTTTAATAATAATACTCAATAGTAGAAATTAATAATAATCGTTTATTCCAATTAAAAATGCGAAATTTTAAAGGTATTCTGCTCTTGACGTTTGGCAAAGCAAGCAGCCGGACGAACTTGAAAAGTTGAAGCAAGAATAAAAGCAAAAACGAATTAGCATTAAAGAAACAACTAAACATATACCTTTAACAAATTTAAATACACTTAATTAAATATTAATAAACAAATAACTCAAAGAAGCGGATATTACAGCGAAATTAAACACTTTTTGTGGGGTTTTTGTTAGGTAGTCTGGTAAAAAGTATAATCATTCCAAATGGGAAAAAAATAAAAAGTAAATACTACAATATTGAAATCCCCATATAGAATAATTATTGATCAGACATTAATATCTCTAAATAGTTATCAACTTTGGACGTTGTAAAGATCCGCAACCCCAGAGTACCCATGTAAAGATTGGCTATCCTCAGAATGAACTTGTTAACATCAGCCACCCCCCAGTACTGAACACGGCGAAGGGACATTCCATTTGGCCGACAACAAACATGCACCGCCAGTATCAGAATGAGCTTGTTAACATCAGCCACCCCAAATATTAGCTTGTTAAGATAAACAACCCTCAGGTACTCTGGGGTTGCTGTTCTTTACAACGTCCTCAACTTTTACCTATAAGCATATGAGTGGGTTAGAAGTAATCATTTGAAAGTTTCCCGTAAAATGATGCTTTGCATAGTAACCGGCAATATGTTGCAAATAATATATAGTCCATGATTTTAAGAGTTCTGTGTGAAATTTTCGTCTGTTCAATATACAGTTTTAATCAGAATATAAATAATGACTAACTAGCCATTTGAGTTAGTCAGCAGAAGTTACCCAAATTAGTTAGATAATGATTTGGAAAAATAATTACTAGCAACTACGAATTCGCGTAACTTTAAACGCGTTCGATATGAGATAATTTACGACTAGAGTCATTAATGGTAAGATAGATTAAAGCTAAAATATACCAAATTTGTTGTATTGCCATAAAAACATTGTAATTTATATCTTTTAATAATTTCATCTTAGTGTTGTATCTTTATTTTATGCTGGTATTTTACAAATAAAGAACTATTGTATTCTTGAGGACAAATCCCATAAAAAAATTCAGAGACTGATATTTTTACTATAATTGTATAAACTTTGCTATGTATAATTATTGTTCCCAATAATGTCGACTGTTATTAAAATATAAAAATTCTTTGAGGGTTCTGCCTTCCTGGTCTTGGCAACACAAACAAGGCAGACGAATACTGCAGAGGAAAAACGACAGACGTTTTAATTTTAAAATTATCCACATTTCAGTAAGGAATTCGTTAATTATTATTAAATGAAACCAGTTAGTGTTCTTATACATACATATATCTTAACACATACAATCAGCCAAAATCAAGCAGCATTGGGTCTGGTCAGTATCTTAGGAGACAATCATGATTTATCAGAATGCAAGGAAATTCTAGGCCATATGGTCGAGAATGTTGTGCTCCGTTCCAGCAAGCACCAGGAAAGCTCTTTCTGATGATACGCTTACAAATACTTTACCAGAAATGCCAGTTAAGAAGGCAATACTTTCGATACTTGTGGCCATTTCTAGTAATGTATTGTGGGACAATTAATACCATTATTGTATGATAGTCTAGTAGTAGTCATGCCAAACACCAAGATAGAATTAGAATTATTAATAAACAATGAAGACGGTTCTAATGAAAAAAGAAAAATGATTAATGCACGGAACTCCACCGAGTTGTTCAGATATTTCGACGCACTACTCCTGCTTCGTTTGACGGATTGCCGCTCCGAGCGGAATCCCAAGGCACGTTGTAAGTTGTGTAAAGCTAAACAGGGAATATGAATAAAAAAAATTAGTATTATTCTCACTGAGTATCGCTCCAGATAACGTGAATTATTAGGAGCAGATCGGAGAAAAGAATGAGTGATAAACATAATGAATACCTAGAGCCACATTAATGGACTCAATCAGCATCTTCGTTTACCTTGCTCGCTGTTATTCATCTGAATATCAGCATCTTATGAATAACATTCACTTTTCAGATTCGTTCCTTCTCTTCCTTTTATAGTATTCAAGTTTCCTTTCGCTTACCTAAGTTTTGTGATGAATTAAATGTGACACATTGTTTTCTAATTCTCTGCTCCGTTAAAGGAAGCAGTCAGGAGCCCTCTGAAGACAGCCCTTTCTGCTTTTGCATCATATAAGCCCCGCTATAGTACCGCCTCTTATCTATCAGTGACAACAATATCGAACGATATAGCAAGTCAGTCATTTTAATAGGCTCTTTCATGAACTGGGTCGTTCTGGTTTTGCTGTTGTCGCCATCTGAATCTTTTTGTAATAAACATCTTCGTGTTAATCTCCCAATATCATCACCATCACCCAGGTACCATATCCCCAAGGGCGTCGGCAATCATGGCTCGCCACTCCTCTCTATTTCCGGCTCTCTGCAGCAACTGAGCTGCAGACATTCTTCCTCCAGTCATTATCACCAATCCATCCATATATTTTTGTCTAGGTCTTCCTCTCGGGCTACTTCCATTGATTTTACCAGTGAGAGAGAGATGTTCTAGTTCTTGTCTTCTCACTATGTGACCCACATATAAAACTGGATTATTCTTTGTCATATGATAATCTGTTTCTGCTAAGTAGTCAAAAGGTTCCTTTAATGCACGAAGATGTCGGTTTCCTCGATAACAGATTTTAACTGACGAAAAGTGCGAGCAGATTAAACTGGCCCTGTGCCAGCACGGGCTCTTGCTCCTTGAACAGCCCAAAACTTGTAAAGCAAGCCATGCGCACTCCACTCCAATACTGCCTGTACCCAATTTTGAAACAATTTTAGGTCAGCCTTCACGAAAGTGCAAACCCAATGGTCGCTGACTCCGGAATGTGGCGGAAATAGTGGTCCAGATTTATACAAGTTTTTATAGAACATCTTTCCGATCAAGAATAGTCGGTGCATTAATATGATCGATTTTTAATATTATCTTTGTGACTTATCAATATTTGGTCAGATCCCCTAATGGCCATAATATCTTTCTTGCTTTTGCCCTAATAATTATTTTGATAAGGTAATATAATCGTGTTGTACAACCATAGTTATAACCATTCTCACCTCGCACGCTAATGTGGTTCGGATTCCACAATAAGCTGTAGGTCCCGCTGCTAGGTAAAAAAAGTAAAGTACACCTTAGTTTAACCAGACCACTGAGCTGATTAACAGCTCTCCTAGGGGTGGCTCGAAGGATTAGATTTTATTTTACGTGGCTAAGAACCAATTGGTTACCTAGCAACGGGACCTACAGCTTATTGCGGAATCCGAACCACATTATAGCGAGAAATTAATTTCTATCACCAGAAACAAATTCCTCTTATTCTTCATTGGACGGTCGGAGATTCGAACTCGCGGCCAGCAGAGTGCTAGCTGAGAACGGAACCCACTATCCCTGCGAGGAACTCCCGTTGCTAGGTAACCAGTTGGTTCTTAGCCACGTAAAATAAATCTAATCCTTCGGGCCAGCCCTAGAGGAGCTGTTAATCAGCTCAGTGGTCTGATTAAACTAAGGTATACTTAACCTCGCACTCTGGTACTGTGCCTGCATACAGAAACTACTAATGAGTGTATTCACCACTGTTGTATCCGGCTGAATACGCATATCTATTAAAAACTTAATAGTTATTACCCTCCCTAAAACTAGAGCGTAATTCGCCCACTTCATCCTTGCCAGTCCTGAAGAAATGGTTCCTTTTCATGACGCTGACATTAATATCGGTGTTTCAGTCACGCAACTTGTTTTGTTACAGTATTCTAGTTTATGGTTCATAGTCTCAATGGACAAAGACGGGTGGGATTTCGTTCATGTGAATCAATGTATGTCCTTTTTTTTTTAAGTAGGTATTATTGCACCTGAATTATCCATAATTGTCTCATGAGATGTATAGATATATGAAAGAGTACATTTCTTAGATGCCCAACATTTCATCGTCAGCAGATTCCGTGCCAGTGAAAGAAATTGACTAGAGGTGTTAAATCACGGAAGAAATTAAACGTTCAGCCTGAAATGTTCAAACTTCATTAATCAAGAATCAGTAAGATGGCAGGAAAACAATGTTTTGATGTTCATGTACTTACCGAGTTTTATGCTGCATCTGTTCTGATTATTTAATTAATCACCCCAAAAAATAAGCGCAATTTCGAGGATGAACAATCAGCTACTTATCCACACAATGAAACGACCCACTCTGTTTGGTAACGACATTCGCGAGTTGTCACAAAATATTTCACGAATCCTTTCATAATGCGTTTTGATACTTAATCACCTATTTGTATGAAATCTCAACTTCATTCTAGGTTTGTTTGCACACCCATATCAATAGACACTTTGGCGATAATTGCATTTTACAAGAAACACAAGGTACGAGGTCTTTCCCACTCAGGCGTAACCCCAACACTAGCTGTTTCTTAAGTTCAGACTTCAGAGTAGCAGAGAGAGAGAGAGAGAGAGAGAGAGAGAGAGAGAGAGAGAGAGAGAGAGAGAGAGAGAGAGAGAGGCCCTCATGCTCTTTAGATCATTATTTTCTTTTTTTCCAGCTATGAAATACCAAATTTATCAGCATCTTTTTCAAGTGTTCATCCCAATCTTTCAATTTTCCGACAGTGTTTATTTGATCATTACCATAAAATACTGACATTTAATTCCCTAATTAAGTATTTACCAATTGATTATTTGGGGTTTGTAATTCATGGAATTTTCCTTCATATTAACAAGATATAACTTTCGAATATAGAGTAATTTCCGTCATTATTTTATTTTTTTTTTATTCATACTCTCCTGTCATCGAGTATTTCGAAAATAGATAAAATACTGACCTAACATACTTAATGCTAAAGTTGATTAAAGTCAGCTTATGTCTCTTCACGTATGAATTTGACATAAGTCAGATCTAGATAATTTATAGACTGAAGGGAAGCTTGCTTTTTCCATTGAGATTTTTGCTTTCCTATATTTATATAAAAAAAATCATTGGGAAACATTGCTGTAATATTTCTGAGCAGTGAAAGTCTGGGAAAGCTAAAGAAAGGTTGACTTTGCATCATAAACCGACTAAAAATACATACATGCATCATTTGGCATACTGCATGCACGTTTTAGATATTACCGATTAATGGTAACAAGCTTTGGTCTCTCTCTCTCTCTCTCTCTCTCTCTCTCTCTCTCTCTCTCTCTCTCTCTCTCTCTCTCTCGTAGAGTGGCTCAGAGCTCAGAAAGAAATTAAATGACACGCAATCCATACAGACTTTTAAAAAGTAACCTCTTCAGGAGCCCATTTTCTCCTCACCTTTTGATCTGAGCCAGCCCTTTTCCAAATTGATTGACTGATTTGTGAAATTTAGGCTGTCAAGCCAAGCACTGGGGCACTTTCTGCCTTCAGAGCTTAAGACAGTGAAAAGAGGGAGTCAGAGATGTTGGACAAGTTGAGTGTACCTTAGTTTCACCAGACCACTGAGCTGATTAACAGTTTTCCTAGGACTGGCCCGAAGGATTAGACAGCAAGACTAAAGAAAGGAAGAGGGAATGGAGGTAAAGTAAAAGAATAACATGTGGGTGCAGCTAGGGGCCGAAGGGATGCCACAAACACCCTTTAGTAATGCCTACAGTGCACCACGTGAGGTGCACTGACGGCACTACCCTCCTTACAGGGTTCCTCTTACGAAGAAACGCCCCTGTAGTTGAAAATGGAAGTTAGATATTAAAAATGAGGTTGAATAAGAGTATGACTTCTTTTTATGTTGGCTTAATATGTACTACAGTTGACAATGTAACGATTCATATAATTCACTTAAGTAGGATGGTATCAATCTGGTAATGAAGGAAGCTCATTACTCGCTTATTCATGGGGCCAATAAATAATAACAACACAACCCAAAGACTGACCATCAACGTAATCAGCGATCTTCAGGAAATAATATATAGTAAAATATCAGTGACACTGCATCAGTGGTTTTCTCAGTTAACTGAAATTTGTTTAGAAGCACTGGTATACATTCCCTTACATTAGAAGAGGTCAACTGAAGCTAGTATCCTTATAGCTGAAAGAAGTAAATTTTCTTATAACCTCAAAAAATCAATAATTAAAGCACTAAGTAATCCAAACAACAGTAACTTGACAATGTCTATCTCTGAATACTACATAACACAAAAAAAACCTCTAATGAAAACTTAAAAAGTGCAAGATATCAATAAAATTAAGCAATTTGAATTTAACATTACTCTGGAATTTTGGATTAAAAATGATCACGAACATCAAAGGTCTCGAATGGAAGTTGGTCCGTCGCTCCAAAATTGGCGGGTGGGTAAGTCGCCTGAACATCTTTCTTTAGCTTGTAATTCGCGAAGCTTGTTCGAATACTCTCCCTCTTACCGCTCTCTGCATCGACACTATCTGTCTCCTGCCTTTGCCTGGTTAGAAAGGATGGAAAAGGAGGTCTTAGAAGCGCATGCGCAAGTAAACGGCATTAATAGGCACCTTGGAAATGTTATAAATATTATAAATGCTGTAAACCTACCAAAAATAATAATAATAATAATAATAATAATAATAATAATAATAATAATAATAATAATAATAATAAACGAATCAGTCAATGCGTTATGCACTCACATAGGTCTCTTTGTTTCGTTATGAAATATTATCTCAAAGTATTGGTTAGAATTTGGGAAGAATTCGGGTCTGGGTTAGACAGAATTGTTTTCATAGCATTCACTGAGTCTGATTTACGCCTTTTTTTTTTAACACGATACAGTAACATCACAAAAATCGATAGGGATTGTTATGTAAAAGGTTAAGTAAAATGATGGCTTTTAATAACAATGTTTACATATGAATCCTGTCCTCCATTGGGGTATAAAACTCTTTCTTGGAAAGTTACGTGTTATGTGGCCATACTGTACATAGGGTTCCGGGTCCTAATTTCACCATACATACTAAGAATAACGTGAAAGAAATTATCAGAAACTCACCACATTCCTCGTCTATTATTCCCGTGGATTTCCAAACTCCAGTACAATGGCAGATGAGGCGCTCGCAGTTTTGGTAGACGGGATCGTTCTGGTGGTACTCTACATCAAATCGGTAACACCTCGGGTTTTCCATAACTGAGGAGATAAACAAAGGTGGTAACACTTGAGAAATGTCAGGAGTAATCACTAAGAATATTTCTAGTGACATGAGAAACGAAGAGACTGAGGAAGATGAATATTTTTGGTAACACTTGAGAAATGTCGGGACTGAAAAAAGGAACATTGTTGGTAACACTTGAGAAATGTCGAGACTGAAAAAAGGAACATTTTTTGGTAACACTTGAAGAAAAATGTCGAGACTGGAAAAAGAACATTGTTGGTAACACTTGAGAAATGTCGAGACTGAAAAAAGGAACACTGTTGGTAACACTTGAGAAATGTCGAGACTGAAAAAAGGAACACTGTTGGTAACACTTGAGAAATGTCGAGACTGAAAAAAGGAACACTGTTGGTAACACTTGAGAAATGTCGAGACTGAAAATAAGAACATTTTTTGATAACACTTGAGAAATGTCGAGATTGGAAAAAGAACATTGCTGGTAACACTTGAGAAATGTCGAGACTGAAAAAAGGAACACTGTTGGTAACACTTGAGAAATGTCGAGACTGAAAAAAGGAACATTGTTGGTAACACTTGAGAAATGTCGAGACTGAAAATAAGAACATTTTTTTATAACACTTGAGAAATGTCGAGATTGGAAAAAGAACATTGCTGGTAACACTTGAGAAATGTCGAGACTGAAAAAAGGAACACTGTTGGTAACACTTGAGAAATGTCAAGACTGAAAAAAAGGAACATTTTTTGGTAACACTTGAGAAATGTCGACACTGGAAAAAGAACACTGTTGGTAACACTTGAGAAATGTCAAGAATGAAAAAAGGAACATTGTTGGTAACACTTGAGAAATGTCGAGACTGAAAAAAGGAACATTTTTTGATAACACTTGAGAAATGTCAAGACTGGAAAAAGAACATTGTTGGTAACACTTGAGAAATGTCGAGACTGAAAAAAGGAACACTGTTGGTAACACTTGAGAAATGTCGAGACTGAAAAAAGGAACATTGTTGGTAACACTTGAGAAATGTCGAGACTGAAAAAAGGAACACTGTTGGTAACACTTGAGAAATGTCGAGACTGAAAAAAGGAACATTGTTGGTAACACTTGAGAAATGTCGAGACTGAAAAAAGGAACACTGTTGGTAACACTTGAGAAATGTCGAGACTGAAAAAAGGAACATTGTTGGTAACACTTGAGAAATGTCGAGACTGAAAATAAGAACATTTTTTTATAACACTTGAGAAATGTCGAGATTGGAAAAAGAACATTGCTGGTAACACTTGAGAAATGTCGAGACTGAAAAAAGGAACACTGTTGGTAACACTTGAGAAATGTCGAGACTGAAAATAGGAACATTTTTTGGTAACACTTGAGAAATGTCGAGACTGGAAAAAGAACATTGTTGGTAACACTTGAGAAATGTCGAGACTGAAAAAAGGAACATTTTTTGGTAACACTTGAGAAATGTCAAGACTGGAAAAAGAACATTGTTGGTAACACTTGAGAAATGTCGAGACTGAAAAAAGGAACGTTGTTGGTAACACTTGGGAAATGTCGAGACTGGAAAAAGAACATTGTTGGTAACACTTGAGAAATGTCAAGACTGGAAAAGGAACACTGTTGGTAACACTTGAGACATACCGACACTGAAGATGGGAATATCAATAACCTTTTAAAATTTTTTGTATCTGAAAAAGTACATTGTTAGTAACACTTCAGAAATTTCAAGACTGACGAAGAACAGCATTGCTGATTACACATAATAAATGTCAAGACCAATGAAGAGGAAAACTGTTGGTAACACTGGAGAATTGGCTAGATCTGGAAAATTGAGTCAAAGCAGCCTCATATGTATAATTTACCATGTACGACTTGCAACAAGGTTTATAAGGGTGAATCTATTAGACTTTTGAATGGAGGAAACGGGAACATAGAGATGCCATTGAAAGACACGTGGCAGGATATCCATCTTACATGTTTTGATAATATTGACACACTGGTGTCTGGTAACAATGCCGGACGCACACAGACGAAATTTTGTTGAAACTATCTTACTCAAAACTCTAAGAATCTTAACGTTTATGAAAGCAATTTTAAATTAGATATATTTCTAAATAACACTCTAACACGAAACAAGCGTAGGTAATTTGTTAAGATGTAAATACAACCGCGGGAATTATTTTTTTTTATTTTTAGCCGTTAAAACTGTGATGGTAATTCTCTTGTTTTGTCTATTGTTTTATAAACCTTTTTGCACCCGTGTTTAAAATTCTAATCAGTTGTTTGCTGAGAAGGAAAGTAGATGGCCCTTTTGAAAGCTCAATAAATTTAATTTTCGTGCTTTGCAGGGATTTACTGAATCTTGTATTTTATCGTATATATATATATATATATATATATATATATATATATATATATATATATATATATATATATATATATATATATATATATATATATATATATATATATATATATATATATAGATAGATAGATAGATACATATATATATGTGTACATTATATATATATACATATATATATAGATACACACACACACACACACACACACATATATATATATATATATATATATATATATATATATATATATATATATATATATATATATATATATATATATACAGTATATACTGTATATATTCTCACGTATTTCCATTCTTCCCTTTAGGGAATAAATTAATTTTCTACATAAAAATATATCTCTCTTAGTTGAATATAAGGGCCCCTCGTAGTGGCGGGGAAAAGAATTATCGTTCATTTTAACCCCAGACTACACTTTTTCCACATTCCAAACCAGTCTGCAGGAAATGCCAAGACAAGCCAGGACAATAGACGCCCCCTCTTCACAGCCCCCTGCTAAAGAACACTCCTAAATTTTCCCCCCACTTGGGGTAATGTTATTGGCGTAGGTTTTAGGGAGGTTATAGTTATTAAAGACGTCGGCCTCTCGAAGGGAAGGCTGCTAACTTATCTTTAGGTCCTTAGACTATAAGGCCTCTTTTCCCTTGACCTTGTTACTGGCTTAATGACGTGCTTTCAGATTCGCCTTGCTCGCGTATATGCAAACACACGCCCAAGCGCCCACGCAAAAAACACTAGCCACCACAGAGACGCACTGGCCTTAGTGAGAAGTGGAAGTCCATGCTTCCTCTCAACCCTGACTGGCAACAGATGACGCTCATTCTAAAAGTTCGAAGGCTTATTTAGGAGCTCATATAAGCATGAGAAGGTATGTCTGAAAAGCAGTCTTTCGCCAGTTCCACTCTGTTCATTCTAGTGAAATTCTTTTCTTTATTTCTCCAAGATTTTCGCCATTTCCATTCCACTTCTTGCCTTCCCTTTGTTTGCAAAGACCAGCCCATAACCAGCCCTTGACTTGCCTTGTGTTTAAGTAAAGCATCAAGAACATTATCAAACTACTCCCTCCATAGTGTTAACTCGGGCTAATTAAAGCTAGTTAATCAATTCCTCCATGGTGCATTGTTTAGTAACGAGGGAGAATTGATTTTGTATACAAGTGTATGCTAATTCTGTAATTCTCTTCCAGGAGATCGAATATCCCGGTCCAGTTTCGCTAGCCTGTGCCTCAAATCCCCTTGAAAGACTGCCATTACGATATTGCAAGCATTCCCTGGTCCGCAGTCTGGCAGCCGTACCCGTTGCATACAAGATAATTCTTTGCAGAAATCGATTGCATTTACCCTGTGACTTACCCCTTTTGTTTTTTATTTTTTGATCTTAAATGCTGTATCATCAGCCTATCAGATTTGCCTTGCTTCCTTTCTGCAAATAAATACATGTAGGGTAAAGAGAGTTCTAATTCCAATTGGCGACCTTCCCTTCCTGATTTAATTAAGGGCAAAATAAAGGTAAGTCCTGCATTTTCTTCCCTTTTGATTACGTCTGGGTGTTCCCTTTGGCATCTTGGGCAGTCCTAAGTAAAAAGAAACCCTCCTTGTTCCTTCTCCGAAGGACCCCATTCATGATAATATATACAGTATATGTATATATATATATATATATATATATATATATATATATATATATATATATATATATATATATATATATATATATATATATATATAGTTTGAATTACAAAAAAGTATTATGATCCTCACCATGCAGCAGGTCTATCATATACTGATTCTGAAGCTGCACGGCATAGTCCATCGCAGTTTGACCTATAAAATAAAAAAAATATCAAATTTTAGGGGGTCAGGAAATACATTAAATACATACATAAACATATAAGCTTAACTATTATCCTTTGTAGGATAGGGCAGAGCTAATTGTCCGGCAGAGTGGGAAGTGATGAGTGCAACTGAACAAAAAGTGGGGCATACCCTCCCGCTCTTTTTTGTGGATGCTTAAGTATTATTTACTTCTTTTTTTTTTACAGAAGTTCAGTATTAACAGCTATGTGAAAACTCCATAACAGGAACACATGATAAATAATACTCTTTTGCATTCAGAAATATACAGTAATATATATATATATATATATATATATATATGTACTGATATACTGTATATAAAAGTTTCATATATGTTTTAATATTCAATTCACTACACCTTGGGGAGAATTTACATCGTTTATATATATATTTATATATATATATATATATATATATATATATATATATATATATATATAATACATATATATATATATATATATATATATATATATATATATATATATATATATATATATATATATATATAAACTGTGTAAATTATCCCCAAGGTGTAGTGAATTGAATATTAAAACATATATGAAACTTTATATACAGTATATCAGTATATATGTATATGTATTCTCTCTCTTACGCGAAATTTAGTGATTCACTGCCATCAGAGAAGGGTGTCACAGACATGTCCCATGTCTTCTGTAATTACCTGTGCTGTCAGGTATGGAAATATTTGGACACTTGTAAGCGAGGACCCTGAAGACATAGGTCTGGTTGTTGACTATAGCTTGCACGAAGGGCGTCATACCTGAAGGCGGGAGAATGCTATTTGTATGTAAATAATTCCCATTAAAAGAATGACGACGATGAAACTGTCGTCACTGAACTGAAGTAATGAAAGTTGTCAAGTCTGAATAAATTAATAAGGGTACAATTGACAAGACTGAATAAGTTAACAAGCACAAAGTTGGCAAGACTGATTAAGTTAATAAGAATAAAGATGACAAGATTGAATAAATTGATAAGGATAAAGTTGACAAGACTGAATAAATTAATAAGGGTAAAGTTGACAAGACTGAATAAATTAATAAGGGTAAAGTTGACAAGACTGAATAAATTAATAAGGGTAAAGTTGACAAGACTGAATAAATTAATGATAAAGTTGACAAGAATGAATAAATTAATAAGGATACAGCTGATACGACTGAATAAATTAATAAGGGTAAAGTTGACAAGACTGAATAAATTAATAAGGATAAAGTTGACAAGAATGAATAAATTAATTAGGATAAAGTTGATAAGACTGAATAAATTAATAAGGATAAATTTTACTAGAATGAATAAATTAATAAGGATACAGTTGATAAGACTGAACAAATTAATAAGGATAAAGTTGACAAGACTGAATAAATTAATAAGGATAAAGTTGACAAGAATGAATAAATTAATAAGGATAAAGTTGACGAGACTGAATAAGTTAATAAGAAGAAAGTTGACACGACTGAATAAATTAATAGGAATAAAGTTGATAATACTGAATACATGAATAAAAAAACATCAAAATAATTAAGTTGTTAAGTAAGTCATTTCAGTTCAAATAAATATAATTTATGACAGATTCAATATAAATTAATAATCCTGAAAAATGACAAAATGAATGGATAATGCATATGAATTATGAATCTACATCTACTTAAGTATTTTCATCATTATTCCTGTTTTTTATTAGAAAATTGAAAAAACTCATTATATTTGTTAAAAATACATCGTCCAGCGGAGGAAAGGATGGGGATTTGTCACCAAAATGAAGAGAAAAGTAAAGACAGAGATGACAGTGCTTTACATTCCCTGCATATTTTATATATATATATATATATATATATATATATATATATATATATATATATATATATATATATATATATATAAAAAACTAAACATACAATACCTTTGCTATCTTGCTGATTTATTAGAGACACATCGCTGTTGCTTAATATATCCGATACGTCATCCTTGCCGACAGCAGACGACAAGGTCAGAGCAGTGTGTCCTGAAAAAGGTCAGGTGAGAAAATGTGAAGCGAGTTATGCCGCCGTGACGTCAGCGTTTGACAGGCACAGTTAACACAGTAAGAAGGCACTTGGAAATGAAGTTTACATGAGCTTTCCTCTTTCAAAACACTTTCGATCTCCTTCATCAGTGCAGACACCACCCTACTTGCATACGAGTTACGTTCCGGATGGCTGTTTGTATGTTGAAACGTCTGTAATTTGTGTACTGTACTCTTCATGTCTATTTAAGTTCAGTATGATATAAAATCAATACAGTGCTGGGCTTTTTTTTTCATCCTAAAACACAATACACTGTGCATACAGTACTGTTTGTACATTATAGGCTTGTTAAAAAAATAACGAAAACATCAAATGAGACACTCAGTTTTATCATATCTGTTAAATATATCGAAAATACTTAAAACAAAGACACAGTCATATTGCACTGATAAAAATTAACATGAACAATAAAAAATAAATGCACACTTTAGCTTTCAATGACTTACCAAACACGTTTTGCTGGCTTGCGTTAGCTGAATGTCCGAGTAGTAACTTAACCATTTCGACGTGACCTTGAGCAGAAGCTCCCATGAGAGCTGTCCAGCCTGAGGAGAACATAAGACAGGAATTTAGACGGGAATTTAGACAGGAATTTAGACAGTAAGCCTTCCCTTCGGAAGCTCCCATGAGAAGTGTCCAGCCTGAGGAGAACAAAGACAGGAATATAGACGGGAACATAGACAGGAATTTAGACAGTAAGCCTTCCCTTCGGAAGCTCCCATGAGAAGTGTCCAGCCTGAGGAGAACATAAGACAGGGATTAGACAGAAATATAGACAGTGAACCCTCCCTTTGGAAGTTCCCATGAGAAGTGTCTAACCTGAGGAGAACACAAGAAAAGAATTTAGACAGAAATTTTGACAGGAATTTAGACAGTAAGCCTTCCCTTCGGAAGCTCCCATGAGAAGTGTCTAGCCTGAGGAGAACATAAGACAGGAAATAGAAAGGAATTAGACAGAAATATAGACAGGAATTTAGACAGTGAACCCTCCCTTTGGAAGCTCTCACAATAGGTGACTAACCTGAAGAGAACTTAAGAAAAGAATTTAGACGGGAATTTAGAAAGGAATCTTGACAGGAATTTACTGTAGATAGTAAGACTTCCTTTCGGAAGCGCCCATGAGAGTCGTCTAACCTGAAGAGGAGATGATAAGACAGGAACATAGAAGGGATTAGACAGAAATATAGACAGTAAGCCTCCTCATCAGAGATCATTTCTCGTCGAGGGAAACCGATTGATTTACTCTGTTATTCACATTGGTGCAAGCAATGAAATCATTAGTTATTCATACTGGAACAAGCAATGAAATCATTAGTTATTCATACTGGTACAAGCAATGAAATCATTAGTTATTCATACTGGTACAAGCAATGAAATCATTAGTTAGTACTATCATGACTCAAAATGAGTCGACGGCCTAACTCAGTAGGGATCGTGGTCCCATGGGCGTCACTTTACAAAACATGTCTCCAAAGCCCGTAGGGAGGTAGTGCAGTCAGTGCACTTCATGCGGTGCACTGTAAACATCACTTAAGTTTCTTTGCAGCGTCCCTTCGGCCCCTAGCTGCAACCCCTTTCATTCCTTTTACTGTACCCCGTTCATATTCTCTTCCTTCAATCTTACTTTCACCCTCCTTAACGTCTGACACCCTCCTTAACGTCTGATTTCTAGTGCAGCTGCGAGGTTTTCCTCCTAATACACCTTTCAAACCTTTTTACTCTCAATTTTCCTTTCAGCGCTGAGTGACCTCACAGTTCCCAGCGCTTGGCCTTTGGCCTAATGCTATATTCTGTTCTAATCTTTGACTCTGATGAAGCAAATGTTCATCTGGAACACGAAGCCATAACGGGCTTCATAAGAGGGAAACCGGTTGACCAAATTGGTGCCCTTAAGACGATGCGTTACGGATTGGAACACGCAATTTAGAGATTCACCGCACAAGGTTCTGTGGCATTTTGAAACAGCTAACTTCATTTACCTTGGTTATCTCCATAATTGACGTTAATACCCGCGTTGATCAGCATCTTGGCAATTTCGAGATGGTTGTAATAAGCTGCCCACATAAGCGCGCTGTCGTCTGAAACGAATAGGGTGGAAAAAAAAGGGAAATTGTAAATGCCGTCAAGCAATGATGATAAAAAGACAACGAGAGAAAGGAAGAGAGATGTAAATTACGAGACACGAAAAGATATTAAACGAGTGAGTGAAAGAAAATAAAAGGTATTATCTCATAACTGCCGCGAATGAACATTGATAATCATACTTGTGTTGGATCGAAGATGGACGCTTGCGTTTTGCGAGAGAAGGTATTCCACTGTCTCCGTGTGACCAGCCTTCGATGAAAGGATGAGAGCCGTGTATCCTGAAAGGAGAAAAAAGTGTATGCACATGCATACACGCAAGAGGCTTTTTATGAAAAAACTATCACTGAATATCTCTATGTGTACATACATGTTACAAATTGACAATACTTTCGGCCATGGTGCTTTTTCTTACAATTCACGTTTGTGGATTTATATGGTACACAGGATATTCGATGATGAATGAGATTTTTTGTGGCATACATTCTTAATTGGTAATCAAGTGCTATGCGAAGCCCTTGAAACAAAATGCTGATCCCAGACTCAAGAGGCCTGTGCTGAATCTTATGTACACTCTGGACTGCTGGACTGTTCATTTACAAGGTTCTTCTGATGTTTTCTGAAACTTGCTCAACGATTCTTTTTTAAGTTTTGCTTTTACAGCAGCTGTGAAAATTTAATCCAGAGAGTTCCATCCTATCAAATGGCATTGGGATCAGGTCTAGTGGAGAAACATGCTGTAGTAGTATGGCCAGCTCCTTCTTCCTTGCCTCTGACTCCTAGCTAAGCTCTAAGTATCCATTTACCTCTGGGTTAATGGGTGAATAGCAAGGGGAGAGTGAATCCAAGAATTTGGGGTTTTTCCCTTTTGAGCGGTCTGTAAATACTGTTTTTTACCGTTAGATGTGAACGAGCAAAAATCTTTGGAATGAATGACTGGTGCACACCTTAGAACCAATGGCTTCTCACAGATCTATTTGACAAAAATGGACTGGACGAGTTACATCTACCAAGGCTGAGAACAGTACCCCGGACTGGGAACCTTCTGTGAACCCGAGGTTAAGAACCCTTCTATAACCCCTTGGAACCCCTCTGCAATACCCAGACTGAAAACCCCAGTTGAGAACCCCATAATGAAAAATCAAGGTTGAGACTTCCAGTTTAAATAACCCAGAATGAGACACCTTGCATGAGCCCTTGGAAACT
>NC_089753.1:40918912-40951412 GCF_040412425.1 Macrobrachium rosenbergii | reverse complement strand
AAGTATGTATAACACACATCTATTCACTTATGTACAAAACAGGTATGGAAAAACCTTCAATTGTTTAATAAAGCCACATGTATTAAAAATCAGAAATTACATTTAATACATACCATCTTTTTCCTGTGCATTGATGTCGCTATTTGCATCAACGAGCATCTGACAGATCTCTAACGAACCATTGGCGGCAGCAGCTATCAAGGCCGTGATATCTGAAAACGAGATAAAAAAGTATCATAAATTACCCTCTGAGGAAACAGAAAGAAAACGAGGAGACATCATTTGCAATGGATGAGGAAAGAGAAAATGGGTAACAGGAGGAGAAACAGGAAGGAAATTATCAAAGAAGGGAGGAAGGAGATCATAAAATTATCCTTAGGGGATAAACTGCCCGCATAGGAAGAAAGGGAAAATAGGCAAGGAGAAGAGAAAAAGGGAAGGAAATTATTAAGGAAGAAAGAGAAAATGGGTAATGAGAGCAGAGCACGAAGGAAATTATCAAGGAAGAAAGTGAAAATGGGTAAAGAGAAACAGGAAGGAAATCGTCAAAGAAGGAAGAGGAAATGGGTAAAGAGAGGAGAACAGGAAGGATTAAAGAAAGATAAAGTGGGTAAAGAGAAGATAAACAAGAAGGAAATTATAATAAAAAAGGGGGGAAGAAGATCATAAAATCACCCTTAATGGAGAGATCAGTCGAGACAGAAGAAGGAATAGAAGATAATCACATGCTACGTCAATTCTCATGAAGTTCTGTATTTCATATGCCAACTTGGTGTGACAATGTCCTTCACACAAAACAAACATTCTCCACTGTAGTATCCTTCAAAAAAAAAACAAATATCCTTCAGTGCAGTATCCTTCACACATAACAAAACAATCTTCAATGTAATGTCCTATTAACATCCTTTATTTCCCCATATTTTCCTGAACATGTTTGGTTGTTTGTGAAATGACCTGAATGCTATACTGTGCTTTCAGTATCATTTAAAAGACTGGACGGTCAAGATTAACCTGGATTCTGCACAACGATGACTTTGCCCACAGTGGTCCACAAGACTGGTAAAAAGTCTAACGGGAACAAGAAGCCTGGTTTGTACCTTTGGATCAGCCCAACCAACTGAGACATAGCTTATCAAGACTGATGGAATGACATGATTTATCAAAATGTTAGACATTTCTAAAAATTATTCATAGAAAACGGAGGATTAGTAGATAATCTCATAAAAATCACATTTTTCCACAAAAAAATCGTTTACAGAAAATGAGTTTACAATGTAAAAAATATTAAACGAAAATAGTAAATATTTTCAGAAAATGAAACATAAAAAAAAAAACGCGTTTCAGAGTAAACCAGGTGGTGGCAATCTCACAGGGTATATCTATGAAAAACAAATAATTAAAAAATTAAGATTTGGAGAACATTACAAATTCCAAAACTATCCCACATATCTTATTTGTTATTTGTCTGTTAATCACTCACTTGAGTTCGTCCGAAGGGTGACGTTTGCTTTGTAATCAAGAAGCAACTTGACAACTTTGGACCTCCCGAAATAAGAGGCCCAGTGAAGAGAGGTCCAACCTGCCAAAAAAAAAAAAAAGGATTAGTTTAAGTGTCATGAATGAATAATTCTATTCATCTGTCTATTTACCTATATTTAATTTCTTGGAAAGCAAAATATGCCCGTAATTCAATAATGGATGTGGTGAATAAGTAGAATAAATGAAGGCATGCTTTATAAAAAAAAAATAAATTACGATAAAATATTTTTAATTTCTTGTGGAGAAGAATTTTCATTAGGCATTATCTGTCTGTATGCATGTTTGCCTATCTATATATCTATATATCTATCTATAAATATATCTATATACTGTATATATATATATATATTTATATATGTATACACACACATATGTATATATATAAATATATATATATATATATATATATATATATATATATATATATATATATATATATATATATATATATATATATATATATATATGCATGTATATGTATATATAATATATAAATATATATTATATATATATATACACACACACACACACACACACACATATATATATATATATATATATATATATATATATATATATATATATATATATACATATAATACATATACTAGCTCCTATAGCATCAATTTACCGTTTGGGTCGGCACTATCCACAGGCACAATTTTGGTGTCCAACACAAGCTTCACATATGTATCGTTGCCTGCCCTGGCAGCGGCCCGCATGTTTTGGGCTGGAAAATATAGATTGAAAGTTAAAATTGTTTCATTTTACACGCACACACACACATATATATATATATACAGTATATATATATATATATATATATATATATATATATATATATATATATATATATATATATATATATATATATATATATATATATATGCGAGAATCGAGGTTACATATAAGATATAAATAAAAGCATCACTTTTTAATACTTGCAAATGAAAAGCTTCAAAGTTCGAATTAAAGAGAACTTGAATAAAATTCAGCAGCATTGAATCAGATGATGGAAAAGGGAGGCAAATAAGAGACAGCGAAGAGGACTTGCCTTTGGAACAGAGAGAGAGAGAGAGAGAGAGAGAGAGAGAGAGAGAGAGAGAGAGAGAGAGAGAGAGAGAGACTTG
This sequence comes from Macrobrachium rosenbergii, assembly GCF_040412425.1. NCBI lineage: Eukaryota > Metazoa > Arthropoda > Malacostraca > Decapoda > Palaemonidae > Macrobrachium > Macrobrachium rosenbergii. The sequence continues at coordinate 40,948,743 of NC_089753.1, read as the reverse complement.
CCTTTGGATTTAAGGTAAACAGAACACAGTGAAAATAAATGAATGACTTTAGGGAAGGATATATATATGTGTATATATACACATACAGTATATATATACGTATATATATACATACATACATACATACATATATATATATATATATATATATATATATATATATATATATATATAAAGAGAGAGAGAGAGAGAGAGAGAGAGAGAGAGAGAGAGAGAGAGAGAGAGAGAGAGAGAGAGAGAGAGAGAGAGAGAGAGAGTGGCAGGCTTATTATCATTAACATTTATATTATTTTTGCTTACCATATTGTTCAGCAAGAGTGATTGCAGATGCTGTTCCAGCCACCAAGGCTAGAATAAATATTTTGAACTTCATATCTGCTGGTTTTTTCCTATCTCTATTATATATCTGGCAAATAAAAAGAGAGAAATATAACGATTAATCATAAAATAAAAGACAGACAATGTATAACTGAATCGCAAAACGCTGAAGATAGAATGGAATGCAATATAAAATTTGGGTCAAAGGCCAAGCGCTGCGACCTATGCGGTCATTCAGCGCTGAAAGGGGAAATTCAGAGCAGAAAGGATTGAAAGGTGTAACCGGAGGAAAACCTCGTAGTTGCATTATGAAACAATTGTTATTAGAGGGTGGACAGTAAGATGGAAGAAAGACAATATGAACGGAGGTATAGTAAAAGGAACGAAAGGGTTGCAGCTAGGGACCGAAGGGACGCTGCAAAGAGCCTTAAGTAACGCCTGCTGTGCACCGCACGAGGTGCACTGACGGCACTAACTCCCTACGCGGAATAAACTCTTCTAGTCATGATGGGTTTTGATAGAATTCTGCGAGAAAAAATGGAAGTGAACAAATGAATGACTATTATTCATTCATTTATTCAGTTCCATAGCCAAGGTTTCGTGATATATTCACTGAATATATCACGAAACCTTGGCTATAGCGCCAAGCACTGGACTACTTTCTGCCATTCAGAGGTAAGACAGAGAAAAGGAGAACTTGGAGGAGTTGGACAGCAAGATAAGTAAGTCCAGAAAATAAATGAGAAACACAGCCATCTCGAGGTGAAACTGTGAGAAAATCTCATAGTTCCACCTAAAAGTAAGAGAGAGGTAGGGAGGGAATCCTTCTGTAGCATCTAACTTAAAGTAATAACAGGTAAAAAATGCGCCGAAGTTTCTTCGGCGCAATCGAGTTTTCTGTACAGCGTATAATGCTGCATGAAACCTTCAGCCACGGCCCATGAAACTTTTAGGCGCGGCCCATGAAACTCAGCCACGGCCCGGTGGTGGCATGTGTTGTTGGTACCTATAGCGATGCCAGAAATACGATTATGGCTAACTTTAACCTTAAAATAAAAAACTACTGAGGTTAGATGGCTGCAATTTGGTATGTTTGATGACTGGAGGGTGGATGACCAACATACCAATTTTCAGCCCTCTAGCCTCAGTAGTTTTTAAGATCTGAGTGCGGACAGAAAAAGTGCGTACGGACAAGCAAAGCCGGCACAATATTTTTCTTTTACGGAAAACTAAAAACTTACTCTAAAGTACTAACGGTACTATTTTCGTTTAAAGGGGTCTTGTAGTATTCGAATGATTAAATCCAATCAATTGCTGTATTGCTCTGATAATTATAATATATGTAAAGTGTTTGGCATTTCCCTCCATTTTGGTTCTTATGTATTGCCAGCCATACTCGTCACACATGGCACAGTGACAAAAATTTGTTCTTTGAATGTTGGTACTGCGTTTGGTTACCCATTCTTTTATATATATATATATATATATATATATATATATATATATATATATATATATATATATATACTGTATATATATTTATAATATATATATATATATATATATATATATATATATATATATATATATATATATAGAGAGAGAGAGAGAGAGAGAGAGACAGACAGACAGACAGACAGACAGACAGACAGACAGACAGAGAGAGAGAGAGAGGCTTTTAAGTCCACTTTGGATGTGGGCGTAATTTTATCACACCTAATTTCATGTGGCCCTGAACAGTACAAATGAAAAACATCAATTTAACCTGACAGAATCAATTAACATAGGTGTTGTAAAGTTCCTCTTCCTCAGATTTCTTGGTATTACAGCAGCCTCATCCTCTTGGGGAATGACTTTGATTAAAACGTGATCTAACCAATTTACCTGTCACGATACAGAACGATTAATCTCGCTGTTGAAACCTTTTCTTGTCAGACTTTTTGGTCTGGAAGGACCATAAATCATAATCAGAGGATTTCATCAGAAACTTGTATCAGTGACAGTAACTACCATTGCCATCATTACTGTTGTTACTATTTCAGTAATACTGAATTGAACTGAATATAGAATTTAGGCCAAAGGCCAAGAAATGGGATCCATGAGGTCATGCAGCGCCGAAACGCAAATTGACAGGAAAAGGTTTGAAAGGTGTAACGGGAGGAAAACCTCAAAGCAGTTGCACTATGAACTAATTGTTAGAAGTAAGTATATCTTAGTTTAACCAGACCACTGAGCTGATTAACAGCTCTCCTAGGGCTGGCCCGAAGGATTAGATTTATTTTACGTGGCTAAGAACCAAGTGGTTACCTAGCAACGGGACCTACAGCTTATTGTGGAATCCGAACCACATTATAGCCAGAAATGAATTTCTATCACCAGAAATAAATTCCTCTTATTCTTCACTGGCCGGTCGGAGATTCGAACTCGCGGCCAGCAGAGTGCCAGCTGAGGACGGAACCCACTTCCCCAACGAAGAGCTACCAATTGTTAGAAGAAGGTGGAAAATAAGTTAGAAGAGAATATGACAGGATGTACAGTAAAAGGAACGAAAGGGGTTGCAGCTAGGGTCCGAAGGGACGCTGCAAAGAACTTAAGTGCATGAGGTGCACTGCCGGCAATAACCCCCTACGGGGAATAGTAATAATAGTAATAGTAGTAGTAACAGACCCTCTCGGGGTGATGATATGGGCGTTCTGAGTCACTCCACGTGACGCCATTATCCTAGAGAGCTATGTAGGATGACACAGGTGATTAAAAAAAAAACCAATTACGCGCAGGTGTGTTTCGGCACCTATCCTTACCATTAAGTTTTTAACATGATCAGGCAATTCTTTTTTGTTGCTTACTTCTCTTTGACTCGAGCTTTAATTACAAAATTATTTGTATATTTCTTCTCCTTGACATAAATTTTAATTAAAATTATATTTGTATCTTGCTCCTCTTAGACACGAATTTTAATTACAAATTTATTAGTATCTTTCTTCTCTTTGACACGAATTTTAATTACAAATTTATTCGTATCTTCTCTTAGACACAAATTCTAATTACAAATTATTTGTACTTTTCCTCTTTGACACAAATTTTAATTAAAATTATTTGCATCTTTCTCCTTTTTGACACGAATCTTAATTATAAATTTATTGGTATCTTTCTTCTCTTAGACAAAAATTTTAATTACAAAAATATTAGTATCTTTCTTCTCATTGACACCAATTTAATTAAAAATTTGTTGTATCTTTCTTCTCTTTGACACAAATTTTAATTAATATTATTGGCATCTTTCTTCTCTTTGACACGAATTTTAATTACATATTTATTTGTATCTTTCTTCTCTTTGACACGAAATTTAATTACAAATTTATTTGTATCTTTCTTCTCTTTGACACAAATTTTAAACGAAATCTATTTATGTTTTAAAAGTCAGGTTTATCAACTCCTATGTTCTTGGGTTCCAATATATTTTCCTATCATTTTTTTAGTCTCCCATAAACAAAATAAGAAAGGTAGGGATAAATGGACTGCCATCAATTCCTTACATTTGTTTACAAAGTGTTTTTTTCTGCGGCTGCATAAACATCACAGTAATTTAGACATAGTCTGCTTCTGTTTCGCTCGGAGGAAAAATGTATTTCTCTGGACAGATATTTCTAAAGAGCTAACAGTAGTGTCGCTATGGAGGGGGAGGGGGCGCGCAGGGAGACCCACCCACCCAAGTCAGATGCTTGGTCCCCCCACCGGCACCCCCAGTTGAAATTTCCTTTGTAGCTAAAGTTTAACCCTTACAGTATTTGATACATTTGCATACAGCAAGAGTTGAAGATTAATTGAAATTTGATCTCTATAATTTCAAATACAGGTTTACTAATTATAATACTATGATTTTCCTTCATTCACATGGATATATACAATTGAGAATAGTATATATTTTACTAATTACAGAATTGGCACATTAGTTTTGTGTAATTTCTGTGGCCCCCCCAAAAAATATCTTGGCCCCACCTACGCCGCCCCATCTGATGGAATACCAGCTACGCCAATGAGAGCTAAATCTACTGGCTTTTGGATAGGGCCACTGTTACAAATAGCTCCCACACAGATGTTCAGCGTCTACTTATTATCGCACATTTCATTAATGTGTGGGATAATAACGATGATGATACATTATTACTCAATGATTAATCCTGATAATAACTGAAACGCTACTAGGATGTAAAAATGTTATCCATGGTTATTGATTACATAAGACAATTCTCTCGTCACTTGAGATTTTTTAAAATATTTCTATTCTTTTTCCTAATAGAAAAAAGGTTTACCAACATATTCCGCGTCTTTAGAAAGCTTAAGTAGCCTATTTTATGAGAATAACAAATATATAAAGATATATTCTTACAAATATATATCTTCACTGCCAAGTCGACTATTAAAGAAGAATCAGGGATTAAAAATATGGGAAGTCCTTGGTTCTTTGTTGTCATGGTGAAAAAAAGTAAGTATATCTTAGTTTAACCAGACCACTGAGCTGATTAACAGCTCTCCTAGGGCTGGCCCGAAGGATTAGATTGATTTTACATGGCTAAGAACCAACTGGTTACCTAGCAACGGGACCTACAGCTTATTGTGGAACCCGAACCACATTATAGAGAGAAATGAATTTCTATCAACAGAAATCAATTCCTCTGATTCTTCATTAGCCGGTCGGAGACTCGAACTCTGGGCCAACAGCGTGCTAGCCGAGAGTTCTCCCCCCCCTCCAATGAAGAACTTTGCGAAGCATAACCCAAACATATAATGGCGGTTGACTGTAAACACGTTTGAATGTAGTCAGTTTTTCTCTCAGGTGATGGCACAGACACCACTTTAAATCAGTCGCTTTGAAGTGGACACTGTGGTTTAAATCTTCTTGTCTATGAAGAGAAGGCGAGACAAACCTCATACAGTACTGGCAAAATTACCCTTACCTTAGTTACATGACTTAGATTGCCGGTTCTCTTATTCCCAGCTAAGCAAGTACGTTAGAATTAAGTTGCTAATCGCATTATTTTCTCCCAAACAGCTTTGAGCAACTACAAGTATACCTTAGTTTTACCAGACTACTGAGCTGATTAACAGCTCTCCTAGGGCTGGCCCGAAGGATTAGACTTATTTTACGTGGCTAAGAACCAATTGGTTACCTAGCAACGGGACCTACAGCTTATTGTGGCATCGGACCACATTATAGCGAGAAATGAATTTCTATCACCAGAAATAAATTCCTCTACTTCTTCATTAGCCGGCCGGAGACTTGAACTCGGGCCTAGCGAGTGCTAGCCGACAACTCTACCGACTCGCCCGACGAGGAGCTTTGAGCAACTACATTCGACTTAGTACCACATACATGTTATGTATCTCAATATTTAGGTAAAATGGGTTTAAAATAACATACCTGTATCATTCCATTCTTACAAAGGATTCGAATTATATATCACCCTCTTTTTTGTGAGAGTACTGTCATGACCTTGAAATGCATGCGCACATACACACATGATATATATATATATATATATATATATATATATATATATATATATATATATATATATATATATATATATACATACATATACATATATAAAACTATATATATATACACACACATATATATATAACTATATATGTATCCATATTAGGTATAAATATGTGTATATACACATGGTACCCATACCATATGGTGTGTATTACACATGCATCTATAAAATGAAAGAAAATCCGTAATGGTTAATCGCTGGTAGCCATTTGTAAATTCCGTAATGGTTACTCACTGGTAACCATTTCTGAGTATAAATATATATATATATATATATATATATATATATATATATATATATATATATATATATATATATATATATATATATCACTACATATAAACGTCACACACACACATATACTTATATAAAACCCAGACTCATCCACCTATAAAGATTCTTAACGCCCAAATACCCTGATGAAATAAGCACAAAGAAGCACCAAGAAGATACGTATAAAGATTTCACACCTGTCTTAGATACAGGTGCTGCCGGCAAGATATCAACGTTAATTATATCTTGCTATAATCAGATCTGTACAAAAAGTAATTTTCTTTTACAAGGGCGACGAGATATTTCAGATATCTTTATAATTTGTAGTACCTGATACAATATAAAATCCTGTCACTAAGCGTTTTTTTTTCTGAAACTGTTCGAAAATAATTCATGGAAATATTATTTAATTTCTTTTCTGTTAAATAACTTATAATGGAATTGAATATAATAATTTAGGCCAAAAGCCAAGCACTGTGACCTTTGAGGTCATTCAACGATAGAAGGGAAATTGAAAGTGTGACACAATTGTTTGGAGAGGGTGGAAAGTAAGACTGAAGAAAGAGAATATCAACGGAGATGCAGTAAAAAGAATGAAAGGGGTTGCAGCTAGGGGCCGAAGGGACGCTGCAAAGAACCTCAAGTGATGCCTACAGTGTACCGCATGAGGTGCACTGACAGCACTAACCCCTTACGGGGAAATAACTTGCAATGGTTCTGAAACATCCTAGAGAATGAACTTACACTTCCGTCCTTTTAAGTCTATCACTTGAACGGTGTTGGTAATGGAGTTGATAAATATTACCTTGTCGGACTCTAGTCAATTAAAAAAATAATTATTACATTAAAGCGATTATTTCTTTCTAATGGTAACTTTTGGTTCTGCATTATAAACTGGTGTTTTTAGTAATTTTCACTAAGAACGACATCCCTCCTCCCCAAAAAAAAAAACAAGCACACACGCACATACAAGCACCCCATCCCCTCACACCCTCCTCCCCCTCCGCGCCAAACAATTAAAAAAGAAAAAATTGAAAAAATACTGTATGAAGAATTCGTTTCCAACAAGACAACTTACCAAATAAGGACTCACAGGTGAAAGACTTTATTTACCAAATAAGGACTCACAGGTGAAAGACTTTATTTCCCAAATAAGGACTCACAGGTGAATGACATAAAGTCAAGAGATACACGCCATGTCCTAAGTTTATTTAGTGGATAAACTAATACGTGCATTTGGAAACTGTTGGAAAAATAGCGAAGTATATCTCACTGCCTGGAAAATGACGTTTAATACATTTTTCAGTCTGATATGCTGGAATGTTTTAGAGGTTTATTGTAGTCATTTCAACCTCCTGTTCTTATTCAAGCCAAGGGCCAAGCACTGTGGCCTTTGAGGTCATTCAACGCTAAAAGGGAAACTGAGAAGGAGAGTGTGGAAAGTAAGACTGAAGAAAGAGAATATCAGCGGCGATACAGTAAAAGTCACCAACTTCCTGTATCCTGATATCAGTGAAATGAAATGAAATGAAATGAAATGAAGTGAAATGAAATGAAATGAATGAAAGGAAATGATGTAACGAACTTCTGCCTGATTTTCTTCGGGATGATCATGACTGACTGGACCAGCAACACTAGTTAATAGTCAGGTCGCTGCTGGGTGGGGTCGGTCAGATTTTGGGGATGTACCCATTTCCGATTCCGGATGTCGTTTGAATAGAATAGAATAGAATATAGGATTTAGGCGAATGGCCAAGCGCTGGGACCTATGAGGTTGTTCAGCGCTGAAATGGAAATTGACAGTAAAAAGGTTTGAAAGGTGTAACAGGAGGAAAACCTCGCAGTTGCACTATGAATCAAGTGTTAGGAGAGGGTGGAAAGGAAGATGGAAGAAAGAGAATATGATCGGAGGTACAGTAAAAGGAATGTAACGGGGGCACTGACGGCACTAACCCCCTACGGAGCCGGATGTCGTTTGAGTTTATGGAGTTTACGCAGTTACAGTACACTCCGTTCCAGCAATTTCTATCTGCGCTTTCCATCGATCCATGGCACGTTTTCAAAATCAGAATTTCTTCAAAAGAATGGAATTTCATTCTTTCCTCAGCTTACCTTTGAAGGTGGAGCGAAGATCTCCCCAGGCGATCTTCAATTAACCTATTCCCAATCCGAGCAAGCAAAGATTCCAGAAATTCTACTCTCCTTCGCGTAATCACAAAATCATTCTGTTCTTATCCCTCCACTAAAGCAATAACAAAGAGGAAAAAAAAGAGAGTGACAGAGAGAAAATCTAAGAGAGGCAGCCTCTCTTCCTTCCTGGGCCTTTAAGTCCACTGGGCCTTCTTACGACAATAGATTCCGGGACAGGTGTCCAGGTGACGACTGCAACAGGTGCTCTGCCGTTCACCAGCTTGTTCATTGTCTCCGCCCATTTCCCAATTGATGCGTTTGACATCAAACGTGCCAAGAAAATACCTGCTTGATTCGCGTCAGTTACGAATCTTATTTTTTGTCTAGATTAAAGGGTTATAACTAACGAGGACTTAACAGTAACTGAAAAAGAATCTAAAATATTACTGAGCTTGCTTCAAGTTTGTAGTCTGTTCCCAACCCATCAGTATAAAAAAAAAAAAAAAAAAAAAAAAAAGCGTGAGTTTTATACACAAACACCCAATCCAGGTTTTTAAAATCAGGATAAGAATGATGCAGGTTTCGTAGTACCATCAAGATTTTGTTCTTTAAATCCCGATGAGAATGGCGCAGATTTTGTGATTTACACTTACATTTTGTCCTTCCAAATTCCGATGTGCATTTTGCATTTTGTTTCACCAACTCATAATCGAAACGCGCCCAGATTTTGCTCGTTAAAATCCCGTTAAAAATAAAAGAAAAACAGATTTTACAAAAAAGACCAGAATTTTTTGAATGATACGGTGCTCGGATACTGTTTCTCACACTCGTGATGAGAATTATACCTACATCTTGTTTCTCAAAATAACGATGAGAGATGAACACAGATTTTGTAAAGATAACAACACTTTCTATCTCCAACTCGAAAGAGGAATTATTACAAGATTTAGTTCCATGAAAACACAATAACTGAACATTATGCAGTGATAAACAGCTTTTGTTTATCAACGAAGGTATGAGTTTTATCGCAAGACTTTTTCTCTAAATCCCGGCGAGACTTAAAGAATAGTTTACAATGATCCCAGATCACCGTTTAATTCGTATTGAGAATTAAACAAGTACAAAATGCGCCGAAGCTTCTCCGGCGCAATCAAGTTTTCTGTACAGCCGCTACTGCGCATAATCAAGGCCACAGAAAATAGAGCTATCTTTCGGTGGTCTTGGTAGAATGCTGCATGAGCCGCGGCCCATGAAACTTTAACCACGGCCCGGTGGTGGCATATCCTATATCGTTGCCAGAAGCACGATAATGGCTAACTTTAACCTTAAATAAAAATAAAAACTACTAAGGCTAGAGGGCTGTAATTTGGTATGTCTGACGTTTGGAGGGTGGTTGGTCCACATACCAGTTTGTAGCCCTCAGGCCTCAGCGGTTTTTAAGATCTGAGGGCGGACAAAAAAACTGCGGACAGAAAAATTGCGGACAGTACAGAGTGCGGACGGACAGACAAAGCCGGCGCAATAGTTTTCTTTTACAGAAAACCAAAATTTTTTACATTGTTCTCCAAAAGTTGTTTCCCAAACTAGCACTTAAAATCGACTGTCCAATTTTATCCTCACAGCAAACACTGAAATATCGGCTAGATGAGAGTCAAAAATTGGTTTTATGTAAGGATTTTGGTGAGAACTGTATCCAGATTCTGAAAGGTAAGGGAGAATTATACAGATTTTTACTTGAATCTAGACGATAAATATACTCCTTTTCTAATCAAAATGAGTATTATACCAAGTGTGTATCATACTAAGCACATTAACAGTTTCTCTAACTAAGGATCAGTTACACCAAAATTTCATCTAACTAAGAAGAAAATGGAATGGAATGGAATATACAGAGTTTAGGCCAAGAGCCAAGCACTGGAACCTATGAGGTCATTCAGCGCTGAAACGGATATTGACAGTAAAAGGTCTGAAAGGTGTAGCAGGAGGAAAACCTCGCAGTTGCACTATGAAACAATTGTTAGGAGAGGGTGGAAAGCAAGAAGGAAGAAAGCAAATATGAATGGAGGTACAGTAAAAGGAATGAAAGGGGTTGCAGCTAGGGGCCGAAGGGACGCTGTCAAGAGCCTTTAGTAATGCCTACAGTGCGCCCCGTGAGGTGCACTGACGGGACTACCCCCTTACGGGGTATATGAAGAAAATGATGATACTAATCATACTTAAAGGTGTGAGATGATACTATTACCAGGATTTTATTTCGAAATCAACATGATAAAAATAGAAATTTTCTCAAAGTCTTTCTTTAAAGTTCGTGAAAATCATACCCTTATTTGTAATTAACCCGAATCTAAATCCCAATAATAATAATAATAATAATAATAATAATAATAGTTTATTTTCATGACAAATGATATATAGATTACAATTTAACATATTTGCTTCCGCAATAAATTTAAAATTGTATTATTTTCGGGTTCACATTTCAAGACAAAAAAAAAAGAAAAAAGAAAATTTATGGTACATCCCAGCAATTTATATATTATGCATGTGTGTATATACTGCATATATATACAGTATATATATATATATATATATATATATATATATATATATATATATATATATATATATATATATATATATATATATATATATTTTAAATTTATATATATGTGTGTGTTGCACTATAAGACATTCAGCTCATTATTAGAATCACTTACTGTTGTTGACTTACGCTTTATAATTACAATTCGTCTCCGAATACTTCAAAACTGAATGATTAGCAATGCCTAGGTAAAATAATTCAGTTATCATTAACAAAATAATTGATCTCTATCACAGTTGTTTCATTAAATTTCAATATATACAGGTAGACGAATATCACTGAAAAAAAAATTGACATTTTTCCCTGATAGGAAGTGTCTGCAGATAAAGATTACGATAACAATCGAAGCTACTTTCATTTCCTAATTGCTGAGTCAGTGATGAACCACCTCTGCAGAAAACTTCCACAACCTTTGCTGCTTCATATTTCTGTGAAGGTGGAACATCAGCACTCACTTTCTGGACATAGTGAAGTCTTCTTCCTTCCAGCAGTTCCGAATTACACATTCTTTTAGGCATCTGTCGTCCCATGTTCTCTCCTATACCCTGTTTCATCTTTTTAACATACGTTTTTAACATTTCTATGTATCCCGACACTTCTCCCCATAGCCATTTTTCATACTTCTCACATTCTACACAGTTCATGTCGACTGATTCACTTCTTTTTTCCTATTCACACTCGACACCTGAGCTTCACTTCCATAAAGGAAAGTTGGCTCAACAATCCTTTCATACACACTAATTTATGCTTCAATATATTGTATACAACAGCTGCATTCCGTGCTTCATCTATTCCATGACTCGCATACCAACTTACAAAGATCTGATTCGTATACACAGAAATGCTTATCAGAATACACTTTCATTCTCGATCCCTCCCTCATAACCTTATAAACAGTCGTATTCGCCGCCATCTTTCACGTCCTATTATCAGATCTATAATCTCTTACCAGTCTCTGCAGCTTTTCCTTACCATCCTACATCAACATTATTACCAGCAATCATCAGGCACTCCAACTCCATTCTCATAATATATATACACACAAACACACACACACATATATATATATATATGTATATATATATATATATATATATATATATATATATATATATATATACATACTGTATATATATGTGTGTATATAATATGTGACATCAATGTTAAATACTTTTATATGTGATACATACATACTGTAACTTATTTTAAATAAGATATTTATGTTTTTTATGGTTCAAGGAGGTTCAGAGACCATACAAAGCATTAATCTGTTATTGATTTATCTATTGAAATATATATATATATATATACATAATATATACATACATATATATATATATATATATATATATATAAATATATATATATATATATATATATATATATATATATATATATATATATATATATATATATATATTCATGTATACTGTATATACCGAATTTAATGACAGTCATCAAAGTAAACAGCGTAAACATTGAGAAATAAAAAAATAACTAAATACTCTCAGGAATATTAAAACGAGTTATGTGCCAGTTGGGGCGAGAAAGAAAATGTTATGACTGCAAACATATTACGTTCCACATCCTTCGAAAAACAGGATTTGATGCTCCGTGAAAAAGTCCTCTCAAGATGATCATTCTAGGGCTTAAAAGTTAACTCAAAGATCAGCTAATTAAACTGAAAGGCAGTTCTATATGTTTGTTGCGCGCGTTGCATAACAGATCTTTTCTCCAGGGCTGAAGTTTTGCTTCTGATGTGACTGAAATTTTGCAGTTTTCACGCTAAGACTTAAACTGATTTATATGGGAAAGAATTGGTCATATGGTCTAAGCAGCAAACTAAGAATTCATCAAACCTCATAAATTTGTAATGAAACATCATTTTGTACTAATTTTCTGTACTTGACTCGAAAAGTCGTTATCTCCATTACTCACACGTGTTAGTATATATGTATGAAAATATGCTGCACTCACACACACACACACACATACGCACTAAAAGGATAATGTTTTATATAATGTCGATATAATAAGCTAAGAGTATACAAGAGAGAAATGCTTTGTATCCAGGTCAATTGTCTTACTATTTTAAACAGATAATTCAACTTTTGTATATACCTGAATAAACCTTTTGCTTTTCTGAACTTGATCAAGAATTGACATATATTCAGATAAACACTTTTCACCGAAGACGGTGAATGGCCTAGGCAAGCCAGTGCCTTCAAGAAGTCTACGCCTAAAAGAAAAATAAATAATATACATGGTGAAGCCTCGTAACCCAACTTTCATTCTCGCGCTGCTTGAGACTGCCTGGTGAGGGGTCCTGGTTTCCTCTTTTCCTATGTCCCCATTTTATCTTTAGGTCTTTGATTTTCCTCTTAATTTGTTGAAGCAGCCTTTGATCTTTTCCCGGACCTGCAATAACGAAACACTAGTTAATAAGCTCATAAACTGCTTGTCTGGTTTTGCCTTTGTTTGCGAATGTGTGAGTTTGCTAGTGACAATCCCTTGTTTCTTAAGGATATCACCTTTTGGTTTGATTGTGTATGTGGTAGATTCACTCCATCAAATTATATTATATATATATATATACACACACACACACACACACACATATATATATATATATATATATGAATGTCTTTTCCTGTAATACTACAGTGTATATATATATTTTCATATATATATATATATATATATATATATATATATATATATATATATATATATATATATATATATATACATATTTGATAATATATATATATATATATATATATATATATATATATATATATATATATATATTTAAATATAAATATAAAAATATATATACATATGTATATGTGTGTACAGTATATATATATATATATATATATAGAAATCATCAACACACAATCACGTGTGGAACAGAAATAAATTTCTGACTCACGTCAGGATCGAACCCAGGTCTCTCTCAGGTGGAAAGCAAGGGCCCAGTGGGTAACGCCTTGCTTTCCACCTGAGAGACCTGGGTCTGATCCTGACGTGAGTCAGAAATTTATATATATATATATATATATATATATATATATATATATATATATATACATATATACATATATATATATATATATATATATATATATATATATATATATATATATATATATATATATATATATATATATATATAGCTACACAGACTAACAAACACACACACATCTTTTCTTAACTGGAATGTTGTTAATGTTTGAGCTACCGAAACCACTAATTACTGAGCAATACCTTATCAAATATCCATTCCCTAACTAACAATGAACCACAAAACAACAATATGGCACATTATATTCAAGCCTGCCTTTCCATCCACACAAATATTTACTGATATCTGCAAGATGACCTACCTGGTGGTTGTTGGAGCAGTGGAGTAAGAACACGGCAACACCAGTGATCCCGTTGAGGATGGAGAAGATGCCGTACAGGGGCAGGTTCTGTTCGTACTCCGACATCATCCCCACTACCCAGTGGGAGAAGACCAAGGGCATGATGAGCAGGTTGGTACGCTGTGAGAACTTGGCGCTCAGCAACTGGCCTTCGTCGATGTCTGGAAAGTGAGGGTACACTGTATATATATATATATATATATATATATATATATATATATATATATATATATATATATATATATGTGTGTGTGTGTGTGTGTGTGTGTGTATATAATATATATATATATATATATATATATATATATATATATATATATATATATATATATATATATATATATACATTTAGCAAAGGCCACAGGAAAACTAAAGAAGGAGTACCAAGCGCTTTCGTGTTCTTTCAACACATTTTCGAGGTACAAAATTTATTGAAAGTACACGAAAGCGCTTGGTACTCCTTTTTTTTTTATTTTTCCTGTGGCCTTGGCTAAATATATTGTCACGCGCTATTTAGTGACATATAAGTATATATATGTATATATTTATAGGGTGAGAAAATTAGTTAAACTTATAAGTTAGGAGAATAAGGTATGAAAGTAATAATGTCTAAATTCTTAGTGTTATTCAACAAACTAATGAATCCAGGAATGGCTGCACCACCTCCCAAAATATCCGACGAGGATTTTCCATCAACATGGAATCTCCGTCGCTGGTCACTGTATCATACTAAACCGCAACCGCAATGTACTAAAGGACAGTTAACCAATAACGACTCTTCACTGTGGCTATACTCAAGGGCGCTGCTTCCTTCTCAATAAAAAACCAATTAATACACTGAAGATTTAGGCGGGTTCGCCAAATTCTCAGCCGGCTTAAAACCTTCCTCCAATCTGCTTGGAATGCTGCGTCAGTTACTTTCATTGGTTAGAAGAGGGGAAGACTACGTCACTAACACGGAAACAGAAGTGGGCAACAATGACTAAACTTGATTAGGAACAATCATCTACTGAAGAGAACCCATCTTAGACACGCTGGACTGATGCCCATTTTTCTCAATTGGGCCATTTCATTGCTGAAGAAAATTACGCAAATTTTCTGACAATTTTACTTTGTACACTAGTTGCTAAGCAGAGACCATTATCACATTTTATCTTAGAAGCAATGGATAAAATCCAGCTTTTTCCACCAAACTTTATTCACAAAACCGTTTGCTTAGCATTAAAAAAAAATTATCTTATACATAAAAAACAAGAGTCCTCCTCATTCTATTCAAAACAATGCAGAATTACATATACGCCCAAAAGCACTGACCTAAACCTTGCTATCCACCGGCAACACGGCCTTGAAGAAATCTTTCCTTTTCCTTTAAAAAAAATCTAATTCCTTCCATCCACCTGTGCACTCAAAATCATCTCCCCTGGAGGAGCTCCTTACCTTTTATTTGCTTGTAGTCAGCAGCTCCAGCAGCCTCGATGAGCGTCAGGGTAATGACCATAATGGCGATGATGGGGACGAACTGGCCGTAGACGAGGGGGGTGTCCATTTGGAGCCAGCAGCTGGGAAGAGAGAAAGTTAGCGTAGGGCGAGAACCGAATGAGTCTGCGTAAGAATGTCGTTTATTGAATAAGTAAGTAATTTATGTCTTGCATCGAATAAGTCAATATGCCGTTTTTTTGAATGAGTAATTATGTCGTTTATTGAATGAGTAAATTTGTCATTTATTGAGTAAGTGAATATTTCGTTTATTGAAGGTGTAAATATATTTTTTTACGGTGTAAATTGGCCGTTTACTGAATAAGTAAATGTGTGGTTCACTGAATGAATCTGCGCAAGTATGTCGTTTATTAAATAAGTATGTCTTGTATCGAATAAGTCAATATGCCGTTTTTTTAATGAGTAATTATGTCATTTATTGAATGAGTACATTTGTCATTTATTGAGTAACTGAATATTTCGTTTACTGAAGGTGTAAATATATTTTTTACGGTAAATTGGCCGTTTACTGAACAAGTAAATGTGTGGTTCACTGAATGAATCTGTGCAAGTATGTCGTTTATTAAATAAGTATGTCTTGTATCGAATAAGTCAATATGCCGTTTTTTTTAATGAGTAATTATGTCATTTATTGAATGAGTAAATTTGTCATTTATTGAGTAAGTGAATATTTCGTTTATTGAAGGTGTAAATGTATTTTTTACGGTGTAAATTGGCCGTTTACTGAATAAGTAAATGTGTGGTTCACTGAATGAATCTGCGCAAGTATGTCGTTTATTGAATAAAGTATCTCTTGTATCGAATAAGTCAATATGTCGTTTTTTTGAATGAGTAATTATGTCATTTATTGAATGAGTAAATTTGTCATTTATTGAGTAAGTGAATATTTCGTTTATTGAAGGTGTAAATATAGTTTTTACGGTGTAAATAGGCCGTTTACTGAATAAGTAACTGTGCGGTTCACTGAATGCGTAAGTATGTCATTTGCTGAATGCGTAAAAATGTCGTTTACCGAATGTGTAAATGTGTCGTTTATTGAATGTTTAAATAATTCGTTCACTGAATAAGTAAATATGTCATTTACTTAATGCGTAAATATGTTGTCTATTGAATGTGTAAAAGTGTCGTTTACTGAATGAGTAAATGTGTCGTTTATTGAATGTTTAAATCAGTCGTTCACTGAATAAGTGAATATTATGTCGTTTACTGAATGCGTAAAAATGTCATTTACTGAATGTTTAAATAAGTTGTTCAATGAATAAGTAAATAAGTCGTTCATTGAATAAGTAAATATGTCGTTTACTGAATGAGTAAATATGCCATTTATTGAATAAGTAAATATGTCTACCGAAAATGTAAATATGTCGTTTTCTGAATTATTTAATATGTCGTTTACTGAGTGCGTAAATATGTCGTTTACTGAATAAGTCAATATGTTGTTTATTGAATAAGTAAACATGTTAATTGAATGGGTAAATGTGTCGTTCTTGAATTAATGAATACGTCATTTACTGAATGAGTAAATATGTTTTTTTATTACAAAAACAACATTAATATGTTAGTGTTTGAATGAACGAGGGGAAGACCAAATATTATTATTATTATTATTTCATTTATGAAAATCTGGCCATAAAGCCAAGCACTGGGGTACTTTCAGCCCTTCAGCTGAAGACAGTAAAACGAGGGAGTTAGAGAAGTTGGACAGCAAGCTGGAAGAAAGTAAGCGAAATTGAAGGCTGAATGAAAGGCCAAATAACAGGTGGAACTAGCGGCCATAGGGATACTGCAAATAAAATTTAGTAACGCCTACAGTGCACGACGTGAGGTGCACTGACGGCACTCCTTGAGATACAGCTGAATGGTTCACTGTATATCAGGGGATTCACGACGTGCTGCTGATGAGCTCCCTGATATTGTGGAAGTTTTCTGCACATAGGTCCAGCTGTAATTCATCAGTTATAACTGTTATGTTTTTTCTAGGCTTAGTGGTGAAAAATAAAGGAAGAAACAGAACTGACTATAGAATTTAGGCCAAAGGCCAAGCACTGGGACCAATGAGGTCATTCAGCGCTGAAACGGAAACTGACAGTAAAAGTTTGAAAGGTGCAGCAGGAGGAAAACATCCCAGTTGCACTATGAATCAGATGTTAGGAGAGGGTGGAGAGTAAGATGGAAGAAAGAGAATATGAAAGGAGGTACAGTAAAAGGAACGAAAGGGGTTGCAGCTAGTGGCCGAAGGCACGCTGCAAAGAAGCTTAAGTAATGCCTACAGTGCACCGCATGAGGTGCACTCACGGCACTAGCCCCCTACGGTTAAATAAAGGACAAGAAAGCACGCTCTGCCAACTAATTAATCCCTGATATGCATTCATATCCACCGATTATTATTTAATATTCTTTCGTTATTTTCTTGGTTCTTAATAGCATTGTGTGCGTGTTTCGAAACTTACCCTTCTTTGTCTAAAATTTCATATAACTTTCTTCTAATATCTTAAAGGCACTGAACCAGGGGTTCTGTTTACAATCTTTTCGAACTGTGCCATAAGTATTGTGTCCATATACTGAATAACAATAACACTTGCCGGTAAATTTGTTAATATATATACATATATATAATATATATATATATATATATATATATATATATATATATATATATATATATATAATATACATATATATGTATGTATTATATATATATATATATATATATATATATATATATATATATATATATATATATATATATATATATATTATCGAGTATATATAATCACTTGCAAAAATTGTTCTGTGCATTAATAAAGTTAATAACAGGACTTCATGTAAACACGATGTTACCTAGCAGAGATATTGATTCAGAAAGAAGTTCAAAGTTATCCAGGACTAACTGCCCTCACCGTCTGGACAGCTAGTACTGGAAAGCTCTGAACTTTTTCTGAATAGATACCTCCGCTAGATAACATCCTCTTTAAATATATTTATTGGTAAACACATAATACATCCTTAGAGTAAAACCCAGCTAAAAATGGAAAACCACAAAGAGCAAGATTAGCTAAATTAATACATATTACCCTGTATGTATATACATATATATATATATATGTATATATATATATATGAATATATATATATATATATATATATATATATATATATATATATATATATATATATATATATATATATATATCTTCTTCTTCTTCTTTTAACGTGCTTTTATTCCCATTTTTGTATGGGGTAAGCACGATGCCTTCTTTTGAAGGACTTTTTGATTTGGCTTTTGGGGTAGACCTGTGGTCTCGATCGGCTGCCCTGCCTGACATCGCTTAGACCCCGGTACGTATGTTTCATGTATCATACCCGACCCAACGCCCTTTCTTCCCAGCAGCGAGAAGTTATTGCGCGGGTATGGCGAGAGTTCGAGACGTGTGAGATGTTTGTTATGTTTTTAGAAAGTGTTGTAGTGGCTTTGTTTTGTGTGTGTATTTAGTCTGCATCATCCATTTGCTTTTTAAGCAAACCTATCCGTTGATTACAAATATAATCCCGGGATGTCTACACGGATAGCAAAGTGTCTGCCTCTCTGATCAGTCGGCTGCGGGTTTGAACCCGCGCCACAGACCTCTAGGAAGTCCGAGGCTGCTACTGTAACCGACTGAGCCATCGAGGCTCTTGAATATATATATATATATATATATATATATATATATATATATATATATATATATAGTATATATGCATATATACATAATGTATATATATACATGTCAATACACATTTGCTTACTGGTACTTGCCGCCATAGTTGCTAAACTCGAAACACATGGCGCACAAGACGATGAAGAGGGCCATGCCCCAGCCGACGAGGACGTTCTGGACTTTGGACAACATCCCGTCCTTCTTGACGACGTGGGCCACGAAGGCGTACATGTGGAGGGCCTCGAGCATCATGAAGAGGAAGCAGGCGGTGAAGAAGAAGTGGATGAAGATGGACACGGCGCGGCACAAGTTCTGACGAAGAAAAAAAAAAAGTGTACCTTAGTTTTACCAGACCACTGAGCTGATTAACAGCTCTCCTAGAGAGGGCTGGCCCGAAGGATTAGACTTATTTTACGTGGCTAAGAACCAATTGGTTACTTAGCAACGGGACCTACAGCTTATTGTGGAATCCGAACCACATTTTTAGCGAGAAATGAATTTCTAGCACCAGAAATAAATTCCTCTAACTCTTCATCAGCCGGCCGGGGACTCGAACTCAGGCCTGGCGAGTGCCAGTCCACAGCTCTACCGACTCGCCTAAAGATTTATTATGGCGGCTGTCGTTTTAACCTCATTACAGACTGTCATTATTACCATTGTTATCTTCACTGTGGAGGAGATTGTTAAAGTTATATTATTTATTGGTGTTTTAACGAAATTACCAAATGGGTAACAAAGTCTGCATCATTATTGTTTATAATCATGCCCATTATTATATGTACAATCACTCAAAAAAGTTTTGCAACATACTTCAAAACTTTTCGGACAACTGCTTATAATAGCGACATCTGGCGCTATTTGGCAACTCAGTTGTAAGCGCATGACACAGCTGAACACTAGTGGTGGGTCCGAGAAATTACCCTGCAGTTTCCCTTAAACAGGGCTTTTTCTGATACTGCTTACCGTTGTCATACTTTACTTAATTAAAGGATGTTACTATAATACTTCAGAGGTCATCGCTGTTCGTATGTTTTAATATTTTTATCTCCAACTGCCATCGCTATCGTTGTTTTATCTCCATATATGTGAACTTTGTAGACATAGGCCTACGACTGTCATAAGTTGAACTATTAGTCTTATTAACATCAACAAACACGACTTTTGTAAAGATTAAATTTTGCTTGCACATTATTATTAATCAAATTTTTGAATGACTAATCCTATGTATATTGTGAACTAGTGAAACTTATTATAAAATATACCGAACCACTGTAGACAAACAGATTTCATGTCGTTTTTGTAATACATAGAATATAATCGCGCTGGCGCGCGCGCACACACACACACACACACACACACACACACACACACACACACACACACACACACATATTTCTCATTTCTTTCATTGTTTCTTAGGCCTATAATTTTGATGCCTCTTGTGAAGTTAACCGAATATATAACGCCTATTTTTGTATTTCTTATTATCTAAGTTTCTAAAGAATTAAAATTAGCAAGAAGTTCAACATTAATTTAGTTAATGCTAAACGCCAGCAGTGAAGAAGACTACCATGCTCATCAGTGGAGAATGTCTCCTCCTCATCGCAAAAGATGATTCTTACAGAAATCATCGGCCACTGGGTTATATTATAACGCAAACCCTAGCCTCTATTCTTTGTGTTTCGCTGATATGAAGTGTTTCTTGGCAGGAGTATGATGAAATAATATCTTGGTCTCATGTAGCCTGTTACAGATGGTTTGAGCAGCAACTTGAAGGGAAAGCGTAATGTTCTCTCTTTATGGCAACACCGGCTTGTCAGGGGAGTTAGGCAGAACTCCTTCAGTGATCATCCGATGATGATCGTTAACAGTAGTGCAACAAGGGGTCGTCCGCCACTTTTTACAATGAATTTATCATATTTCCTCGTTCTGTCTGTTGTTTTATTCCTCTATACATGGTTGTTTTATTTACGCTAAGCTGCCGAGCAATATCTACAATAGAGACATTAGTCCTATGCAAGCTAATGATTGTGGTGCGGCAGTCTGTTGCCCATCTTATCGGTGAAAGTAACGAGACAGTTTAGTTTAATTTTCCTGCCCGAATGCGGAGTCACACGATAACATACGACGTTACGAGATTTTTTCTTTTTTGTTTTTGACAACAATAATGGTTGATTTCTTTCTTTCTTTATTTATATATAGTTTCATTGATGATTATTCAATATTATTTTATTAGTCAAGAAGCTTTTATCTGGATTCGAAATATAGTTTCGTCTTTGACTCTTTTGCCCAATCAACTGAAGTGAATTTTTTCAAAATGTTTCGTCATTTTTCGTAATATGAATTTTTCACTCGCCATTCTTTTTTATATTGTTAACCGCATGATTAATAACCAAAGTCGCATAAGAAAATTACATTTCCTTGTAAATATCAAAAGAACAAATTACTGTTAGGTGAACGAAAACTTCTAGAACATGTTGCAAAATATTTTTGAGTGAGTGTACATACTGTATATATATACATATATAATATATACATACAAATATATATATGTATATATTATGTATATATATATATATATATATATATATATATATATATATATATATATATATATAAAGTTAAGTATACCTTAGTTTAACCAACCAGTCCAATGAGGAACTATATATATGTACATGAATATATATATATATATTATATATATATATATTATATATATATATATATATATATATATATATATATATATATATATAAATCGACGTAATTCATATCTAACAGAAATTTAAAACGGAATGTATATTAATAATAAGAAATAGGATTAAGTACAACTGAGTACACTGTCAACATGACACAGTGGATATAAGCGAGTTCTATAACCTACCGAAGACCACAGTAAACAAACAAACAAATAAATATTAGTTTCTTAAACATTTCATAACTGACATCATTTACATAACCTGATAGAAGATACATCCTAATAAGCATTTAAAAAACAATCGAGTTTTCCGTACAGCCGCTACAGCGTATAATCAACGCCACCGAAAATGGATCTATCTTTCGGTGGACTCGATCTAATGCTGTATGAGCCGCGGCACATAAAACTTTAACCATGGGCCGGTGGTGGCCTATCCTATATAGTTGCCAGAAGCACGATTATGCTAACTTTATATCCTTAAATAAAATAAAAACTATTGACAGGAGAGGGCTGCAATTTGGTGTTTGATGGACGGAGGGTGGCTGCTTAACATACCAATTTGCAGCCCTCTAGCCTCAGTAGTTCTCAAGACCTGAGGGGGGGAGAGAAAAAGTGAGGACGGACAGACATCGCCCACCACAATAGTTTTCTGTTATAGAAAACAAAACATGAAAACGAAACTCACCGGATAATGGGTGATCGAGGGCGGGAACATCAACATGATGTGAGCACAGAGCAGGGCAATCTCCATGTTCATCTGGATGACGCGATCGGGCGTGAAGATGCGCAGGATCAAGAACAGGGCCAAGGTCAAGGACACCATCACGATGATGATGGTCGAGGCTGACTTGGAAATCACCGTCGCTACCACCTTCTGGGCAGGGGAGGGTCGGGATTGGCCTGGGCGTGGGGGTGGTGGGTGGGGGTCCTATGGGAGGAGGAGGAGGAGGAGGAGGAGGAGGAGGAGGAGGAGGAGGAGGAGGAGGAGGAGGAGGAGGAGGATTTTCATAGGGGAAAGATGAAGTTAATGTCTGTTTGCAACATCATTTGAAGTGTTTGTAGTTTATTGAATGAAAATAAGAATAAATGGATATATCTCTCTCATGTTTATATGTTACTAAAGAATGCACACACAAGGTAAATAAAAACATACTGAAATAATAATAATAATAATAATAATAACGCCATTCACCTAACTCATACTATCATATTCTCATATCAGGCATTTCATCACAATAATAACTCGTAACTTTTTCAAACTGCATGGAAGCTGAAGTGTATATAATTATATATGTTTGTATATATATTATATATATATATATATATATATATATATATATATATATATATATATATATATATATATATATATATATATATATATATATATATATATATATATATATATATATACATGTAGAATCTACTGGTCACTTTTTACCAGATACATATGTAATTGTCATAGCCATAATGCCCTCTTAACTTTCTCGAATTCTTCGCGCTTTTTTTGGATACGCTTATCACTAAAATGCCTAAGATCCAAGTGCAAAAAATATGAAGAAATTCTGATGCGCGGTAGCGGGAAACGAACCCGGGTCAGCTAATCAGAACGAGGTACCATTGTCGACCTGATCACGAGAGGGATAAAAGTCTATTGCCTCTCATGCATACTTATACCTGACGTTTTTCAGATATAATTTATATATTAGAGCTGGAATAGACCTAAACTCACCATTGTAGCCAAGTGGACAATCAATTTTTATTGCTTTTGTAGGCTGGAATATGTGTAGAGTCTATTGGTCACTTTTAACAGATACAATTACACACATATATATATATATATATATATATATATATATATATATATATATATATATATATATATATATATATATATATATAGTGTATATATATATATACATATACACACATAAGGTGTCTCTGTTTAAATATAACTAAAGTCCAAATTAAGGAATCTCGTTAAAGGACAGAGAGACAACTTACTGATGCACTTCCCATACTGCATCGTGAATCCCATGGTACACACGCAATTGGCGATGGGGTCATCCTTGGTCGACTCGTCTTTGCAAACTGCGTAGTCAGGACAAGCCTTCCCAATGCACGGACCTGTCAAGTGATCGTGAGGTGTTTAAGACGCTTGCAGTTATGGCAAATGATGATGATGGTGATAACGATACTGGATTGATATATGAGTATAGTCTCAGGGCTTTGGGCAAATGAAGAATGCACACACGATGGAGATGAGGGTGCTTTAAGATGATGATAATAATAATAATAATAATAATAATAATAATAATAATAATAATAATAATAATAATAATCTCATGGCTGTAGGCAAATGAAGAATGCACAGACGATGGATATGAGGGTACTTTATGATAATAATAATAATAATAATAATAATAATAATAATAATAATAATAATAATAAATAATAATAATCTCATGGCTGCAGGCGAATGAAGAATGCCTACCAAATGGAGATAAGGGTACATCATATAATAATAATAATAATAATAATAATAATAATAATAATAATAATAATAATAATAAATAATAACAATAATAAAAATTATTATTATTATTATTATTATTATTATTATTATTATTATTATTATTATTATTATTAACTTTCATCATAAATACATATCTTGCATTCTATCAAAATAATAATTAGTAACACTTAAAACTTCATGAAATGAAGACAAATTTACAACAGTTTGGTTGTAAAATTGTGGAATCGTATGTTTAATAGGAATTTCCGTTCAATTCAATTCATTACCATCTTATATTTTACTTTTAAACGCGAATTCTCATTCATTTTCCTGCCGACAATTTTCTCTGAAATAAAAAATACCATAAAAAAATTTCGTGACATTTTTTTCCTTCTTTGAACATGTGGCTACTTCCCTTCTGTGCCTGAAAGCTCATTCATGTTCCCAGGCATTTTTGTTTTAAATGAATATCTGGTGTTATATCTTAAGAATACATTCATTCATTTTCCAAACATTATCTTTCATTCAGATGAGTATGTGGTGTTACATTTCAAGAATAAGTTCTAATCATTATTTTTTTTTTACAGTTGTTGTATTCTCACAATTACAAAGCAGTTACTGAACTTACTCGGGCATATGCTGGTGTTCTTGACCCAGGTATTGCACGGTTCTTTTTCCACCCTGTACTGGACACCTGTGCAAGTCTCGTTCCCACACATGGCGAAGCGACTCTTGACTCCACGGCCGCACACTTTGGAGCAGTTATACCAATCTGACCAGTCGTTCACTGCAGCGAGGAGAACAGAAAACGGACTGGTTTTCAGCATGGATTCACGAAAGGAATATAATATGAAATTTAGGCCAAAGGCTCTGGAAGAGAAGCTGAGAGTAAAAAACTTCCAAGGCAGTTGCACTATGAAACAAATTTTAGAAGATGGAAAGTATGATGGAAGAACGAGAATATGAACGGAATAGAATAAATTGTAGAATTTAGGCCAAAGGACAAGAGCAAGGACTTATGAGGTCATTCAGCGCTGAAAAGGAAATCGACAGTAAAAAGGTTTAATTAAAAGTGTAACAGGAGGAAAACCCCGCAGGTGCACTATGGAACAATTGTTAGGAGAGGGCGGAAAGCAAGATGGAAGTAAGAGAATATAAACGGAGGTACAGTTAAATGAATGAAAAGGGTTGCAGCTATGGGCCGAAGGGACCATGCAGCAAAGAACCTTATGTAATGCCTACAATGCACCGCGTGAGGTGCACTGACGGTAATACCCTCCTACAGGCAGTATGGAATTAGGGGGTATTTATTTCACTTACAGGCTGGCGGCTTTAAGCACAATCTTAGACGGTAATACTCAGAGACGCAACAAATACAACGCTGTTAGAGCAGTATTTTTAGAGCATTTGGTTGAACTTAAAGCATAAATTGAATCTCCTCCGATATTACTATGAAAACAAATAAACAAGGAAATTCTTACATATATTCCATCTAAAGGAAATCAAATAACTTAACCCTTATTATCTAAATAGAGACCAAAAGGTTCGGGCAACTGAAAACCCTTACCCGAGACACAGGCCTAAATATAAAAAACAAGCGAGAAAAGTGGAAATGAAATGGAAAGGGTGTGACAACAAAGGAGGCAGGTAGGTAAATAGTTATATTGAAGGAAACAACAGAAGATTGGGAAGCAGATCAGTAGCTGACCAAGTGCTTTCGTGTACAGTTAACTTACACATCCTCAGGTAACCATGCAGCCATGTTATACTCCGAAGATGTTTATGTTAATTGTCCACGAAAATGCTAGGCACTGATTTGTTTCCTGCTGGTTTTTATAATACATTTAGCCATGGGATCACGGTTGCATTTACAGTTATAAATTATATATATATATATATATATATATATATATATATATATATATATATATATATATATATATATGTATGTATATATATATATATATATATATATATATATATATATATATATATATATATATATAAATTGGGACCTGTCCCCATTGACTGTCGGCCTAAGAAACAGGAGATCAGCACCTGTCCTATGAGCCTACAGAGGCCCAAGAGGGCTTTAACTTTATATATATATATATATATATATATATATATATATATATATATATATATATATATATATACATATACACACACACACACACAAAATAACCCTTACCCCAGCAGCTCTGGGTGTTGCACGGGGTGACGTGCCACTCTGCACCCGCTGTCAGAGTGTTGTCCTCCTTCTTGCACAGTTTCCCGTTGCCTTCGGGAGCGGGATTGGTACAGGACCTGACCTTCGTCTGCGTCCCTCCCTGGCAGCTCTTGCTGCAAGGCGTCTTCATGTCCGACCAAGGGCTCCAGCCTCCATCTACATCTGCAGTGTGACGGAGGGAAGAAAGGAACGAGGAAATGTAAGAATCTATGATAATTCAAAGTAGAACTATGTAAGAATGGGTGACTTAACGTAAGAATAAACAAGTTTACTGAATGGAGATATATAAAAGAATGAACATGATAACTAAGTAAACACATGTTAGAATAAGTGAATAAATGAGATTCCCGAGTATGGTAATGATTGTATGAATAAAACAATGAACACTGATCATGACAACTAATTAAACATTGTTAGTATTAATGAGATTATTGAGTATGATAATAATGGCATTACCAAAATAACGAACAATAAACACGATACTAAGTAAAGATATGTTAGAATAAATTTGATTAATGAGTGTGGTAATAATGACATAAACAAAATAATGAATAATGTACACGATAAATAAGTAAAGATATGTTAGAATACACGAGGTCGCTGAGTATGGAAGTTATGGCATAAACAAAATAATGAACTATGGAATGTCAGAGCATATTAATAATTATTCAGGAAATGAGGGAATAAAAAGAATACTGGTAAAAAGTAAGTGTAAAAAACGATGCTGACAGAGGAAAAATAATAAAACTAAATAATGATGGTGATTAAATAAATCTTTGAACAAATAAAACAAGTAAAAAATGCGCCGAAGTTTCTTCGGCGCTTTCGAGCTTTCTGTACAGAGTATAATGCTGTATGAAACTTTCAGCCGCGGCCCATGAAACTCAGCCACGGACCGGTGGTGGCCTCAGCCAGGGACCGGTGGTGGCCTCAGCCACGGCCCACGAAGTTCTTAGGCGCGGCCCATGAAACTGAGTCACGGTCAGGTGGTGGCCTATATCGTTGCCAGACGCACGACTGTGGCTAACTTTTAACCTCAAATAAAATAAAAACTACTGAGGCTAGTGGGCAGCAATTTGGTATGTTTTATGATTGGAGTGTGGATGATCACATACTAATTTGCAGCCCTCTAGCCAAATCAAAGTCCTTCAAAAAGAAGGCATCGTGCTTACCCCCATACAAATGGGAAAACAAGCACTTTAAAAGAAAAAGAGAAGGTGGACGGAAAAAGCAACTGAGGAAGGTAATGTTAGAATGAATATGATTATGATTACTGAATAGGGAAATGTAATAGTAAGTAAGAACATGCGGTATGTTAAAAAGTCAGTATGTTACACACACAATTCAAATTTGGCAGGTTAATGAATGGGTAACTAGTAGAGACATACATACGATTGTAAAAAGTGCTGTTACTAACGTAATTTGTGTTATTTAAGGCTAATTCTTATTATTTTTGCCCTTAAGGATAAACGGTATTAACCTGTCACAATAAATCATTCTAGACGTGGAAAAATTCTGTGACGAAACTCGACAGAGGTTTCGATTAAGGAAGTGTCCCTACAGTATTTTTTTTTTCTGTTAATCTGCCTGCTTGCCTATCCACTATGTATCCGAAAATATTACTGATGAATTTCAACGAAAATCAGTTAAGGTAAGGCTGAATTCGAAAACCGGAACAAGTTAACTAGTGTGGACCTCCGGATACGCCAACCGAGACACCAATTAGGCCTACAAGTATAGTTGGTTTAGCGTGTTTCTTATCCCTTTAAAAATAATTCCCTTGTAAATGCGGTGTATTTACAATTTTAATTTTATTGCAGAAAATCAAGAAACGGTAATAGAAAAAAACAAAGACACAATATTTACCGTTCTATAAAAGTACGAACATGAATTATGGGCGCAACTTTCACTATAGTCCCTGTGCAAGAATTCATTTTCTTTGAAGTCATTCCTTTATAGAAAACCAAATCAAACATATATATGAGCAGGAGATTGATTTCACACAACTCTACTAGTTAGCAACTGTTAGAATGTAATTCTTTTCTTTATAACTTATGTACAAAACAGTCTCCTTTGTAACTATACATACATACATACATACATACATACATACATACATACACACACACACACACACACACACACATATATGTATATATATATATATATATATATATATATATATATATATATATATATATATATATATATATATATATATATATATATATATATATATTTGTAGTGGAGAGAGAGAGAGAGAGAGAGAGAGAGAGAGAGAGAGAGAGAGAGAGAGAGAGAGAGAAAGTCATGTGCTTTGGAAAGAATGGTAGGAGTAAATGTAAATCTGACACTCGTTGTTGAGTCAAATGTTGAAGATATAGGACCAAAGAGTAAAAGTGCACGAACTGAGAGGAAAAACTCTTTCTCTCAAAGACAACAGGTAACTGTGAGAGGAGAACAAAAGGATGAGAGTGATTTGCGGTTGTTTTTGCACCTGTGGAGATGTAAGAGGATATACCGAGTTAATAAAAGGAAGAACAGTTCTGTCATACAGTCTTTTCAGGTCTATTTAAGTCTTATACAGGTTTTCCTGTAAATTTCAGGATTTCTAAGCGATCACCTCATTGTAAATGCTGGATACAAATTCTTACTTGTCTAAACCCACAATGCTCTTCCCCTATCAACCCTTCTGTCAACTGTCTTACTTCCTCCAAGAAAATCCTACCATAGCCCTTTCTAATGTACTAATACACAAAACAAATAATTTTGTTCAAAAGCGAGCAATCTCATTTCACTGCAAAACCTCCTTGGATTAAAAATTTGATTTTGTTCGTTCACGATCGATAACTCACCTACGCTCTGCGTCACA
>NC_089753.1:40876412-40913912 GCF_040412425.1 Macrobrachium rosenbergii | reverse complement strand
GAAAATTAAGTGGGCTTTGGAATCAGTTGGAAGTTAGTTGATTAAAAAGGTTTTTGAATCAGAAGTCATTTTAAATACCCTACTGTTCTTTTAAAAGCAAAGGTATTACGAGTTTATTTGTAAACTTCACCTCTACTAGAATTTGACTGTTTACGCGTAACGTACGAAATAGTTGAGAGCATGACATCTAGCGTCGGTCCTGTGGGCATATTTTGTCAATATTTTGCTTAAGAAAAACACAAATGATCAATGTGAGTAATTAAACTAATCCCATTTTTCCAAAACAAAATACTGAATGTACAAATTTATTCTGGTAAAAACACAAATCACATATCATTTTATATAATATTTTATTGTTTTATTCACTAGTACTACTAAGCTTGATAAAACTTAAGTTTCCCTTTTTAACGAATCATGCTTAAGAAAATTATGACCTCCCTAACATAAGCAAATATAACTATAAGTGTTCTGTGATATTACTCAGCAAATAAGTCGTTTCATCCACAGCGTTGCCTGAGACACATTGATCTTCGGTAGTGGGAAAGGATTTCAGAATACTCTCACACGCACGCAGATAAATTGTTTGTATACTGGTTCATACGTTTGATTCTAATTTCGGATTGAAGGTTTTATATTGACAAGCGTTATAAAATTAATGTGAAGAAATCAGGAAAGATCATGGTGCTTATAAATATATGTACATTAAAAAAAGTTAAAACCCTCCTGGGCATCTATAGGCTCATATGGAAGGCGCTGATCTCCTGTTTCTTAGGCCAACAGCCAGTGGGCGACAGGTCCCACTGCCTATGATGACACGTGGCCAGTGTGTCGCTAGGCCCACTGTTCAACTCCCCAGCACGAGGGCTGGTACCTATTCTCCTACTGAACCTCTGAGGATTTTTCGGAACGTTAGGTTGACGGGCTGCCGGATTTAGGCAGTGGAGTAATCTAAGCCATCAGTGAGTGGCGGGATTTGAACCCTGGCCCTCTCGACTGGTAGCCAAGAATCATATCACTACGCCACCACAGCAGCATATATATATATATATAATATATATATATATATATATATATATATATATATATATATACGAGTATATATATATATATATATATATATATATATATATATATATATATATATATATATATATATATATATGGAATGGTAGTGAATTGATAATACAAGAGCCTCGATGGCTCAGTCGGTTACAGCAGCAGCTTCAGACTTCAGAGGTCTGTGGCGCTGGTTCAAACCCCGCAGCCGACTGATCAGAGAGGCAGACACTTTGCTATCCGTGTAGACATCCCGGGATTATATATGTAATCAACGGATAGGTTTGCTTAAAAAAGCAAATGGATGTTACAGACTAAATACACACAAAAACAAAGCCACTACAACACCTTCTAAAAAAACATAACAAACATCTCACACGTCTCGAACTCTCGCCATACCCGCGCAATAACTTCGCTGCTGGGAAGAAAGGGCGTTGGGTCGGGTATGATACATGAAACATACGTACCGGGGTCTAAGCGATGTCAGGCAGGGCAGCCGATCGAGACCACAAGTCTACCCCAAAGCCAAATCAAAAAGTCCTTCAAAAGAAGGCATCGTGCTTACCCCATACAAAAATGGGAATAAAAGCACGTTAAAAGAAGAAGAAGAAGAAGTGAATTGATAATACACCTATGAAACATACGAATGAAAAATGCATGATACTGATAATTACCGGTTCTGCAAGAGAGGAAGAGTGTAATGTGATTGATATATATTTTCTCTCTATGAATCTAACTGATTTTCACTGTAATAATAATAATAATAATAATAATAATAATAATAATAATAATAATAATAATAATAATCAGCAATTTCTGAAGGGATAAATATTAGTATGGAGGTTGGAAACAACAGACAAAATATCTGTAAAGGAAGTTGGGAGTAGATATATCAGATGATTGATAGGTGAGCGGAAAAGTGAGACACAATATGTGAATCAAATAAGGCAGAAGGATGTATGCAAAAGAATGGGAAGAAATTTTTAATATCTGTAGAAGTGAAAGTTTGAATGTAAGAAAGGATTGTTGGACCAACTCTCCTTTATGGAAGTGAACTGTGGATGCTGGATGCAAATAAATAAAAATTACTGACTGTAGAGATAAATCATCTGAATAGTGAAAAGTGTGTCACTGGATTTTACATGATACCTACGATAAATAAATTATATATACTATATAATATATATATATATATATATATATATATATATATATAATATATATAAATATATATATATATATATATATATATATATATATATATATATATATATATATATATATATATATAAAATTTATTTATCGTGAGTTTTATGTAAAATCTAGTGACATTTAAAATTTTAATATATATACTGTATATAGTATAATATAATATATTTACACACACAAAAATATATATATATATATATATATATATATATATATATATATATATTGTATATATATATATAATATACATATATATATATATATATATATATATATATATATATATATATATATATATATATATATATAAACATCACTGGCAAAATAGCAAAAACAGATTAGACAAACTATATCCACAAAACAACGTACCAATTCCCTCATACTGGTGTTGGCCATTACACGACCGTCACCGTGTTAATCCTTACATAAATAGCGATGTTCCTACTTGACTTTTCAGGGACAAGTTCCACGAAAGAATGTCAATAACGGGAGGATTTAAGAGGGATGAAGACGGATATGCTGGTTAATGTAAAGGATCTAGCTGTATCCTGCGCCACTCTCCGCCAAGGCTGCCGTGGTCTCGTAATCTGCACGAGTCAGCGTGATCGAGCCATTGGACCGCGCGTTAAGTAGACGCTCACACTTGCAAGGAGGATGAGGAGAGAGAACTGTTAACATGTTTCATCTGAGAGATTATCCGTGTTTCAATGATGGTAATGTAATGTCTAGAATGATTTATATATGTATATAATGTATACATATATTTATATATATACACGTTTGTATGTATATACAGTATATATATATATATATATATATATATATATATATATATATATATATATATATATATATATATATATATATATATATATATATATATATATATATATATATATATATATATATATACAGTAGATATATGTGTATGTATAAATAAACATAAATAAATATGTCTATTTATCTATCTACTTATCTATGTATGTATATATATATATATATATATATATATATATATATATATATATATATATATATATATATATTTCTGACTCACATCAGGATCGAACCCAGGTCTTTCAATTGAAAGGCAAAGGCGCTACCCGCTAGGCCATACAATGTAAGTCAGAAATTTATTTCTGTTCCACACGTGATATGCTGTTGATTATTTCGATATATATGGGAAAAAACACGTTAAAACGAAGAAGAAGAAGATTATATATATATATATATATATATATATATATATATATATATATATATATATATATATATATATATATATATATATATATATACATATACATATGTACTGCATGTATTTGATGTAATAACTTAGTTTGTTGGAATTAATATCTCAACAACAATTCAGCTCCAATTAAAAGGGAGCGGACCTGCAGTATCTCATGTCCATATACTACTTAACAATATCCTACATAGCACACACACACAACGGAAATTTAAATACTCATGACAGATAATTACTTAAGACTAATTTGCTTCGATTAAGATGTTTATATCAGCACAGACCCTTGTTTGAATTGAGTTGAAGTGAATATAAAATTTAGGCCGCAGGCCAAGCACTGGGACCTATGAGGTCATCCAGTGCTGAAAATACTGAAACAATTGTAAAGAGAGGGTGGAAGGTAAGATGGGAGAAAGAGAATATGAACGGAGGTATTGTAAAAGGGATGAAGAGGGTTGCAGCTAGGGGCCGAAGGGACGCTGCAAAGAACCTTAAGCAATGCCTAAAGTGCACGGCGTAAGGTGCACTGACGGCGCAACCTCGCCCCGGAGAGTCCCTGCTTGAAGGCGAATGCTGCGAAGTGTTGGAGAGTATACGAGACTGACTTTAAAATACTGACAAAACACATTTCTAGGTAACGACGTAAGTATTTCGTAGGGCTAGCAATTATGGAGCCTACTAATGAATGATTCAGATATTTCATTACATTAGCAATTATGGAGCCTGCTAACAATTTCAGTATTTCATAGGACTATCAATTACAGAGCCTAGTAATAATTTCAGTATTTCATAGGACTAGCAATTATGGAGCCTAGTAATAATTTCAGTATTTCATAGAACTAGCCATTATGGAGCCTACTAATAATTTCAGTATTTCATAGGACTAGCCATCATGGAGCCTACTAATAATTTCAGTATTTCATAGGACTAGCCATTATAGAGCCTACTAATAATTTAAGTATTTCATAGGACTAGAAATTATGGAGCCTAATAATAATTTATCTGTTTCTAGGTAACGACATAAGTATTTCATAGGACTAGCAATTACGGAGCCTTCTAATAATTTTAAACAGACCTAAAGTTTTAATAATAATATCGATAAATTAAGGCTCATTGGTAGCACTTTCCGAACATAATAATATGAAGATATCGTACAAAGTACAGATTTTTCATAGGGCAGGTAGTTATAGACTCTATTAATAATCATAAACCTGCTTAAAGGTTTTATAATAGTAACATCAATAAACCTTTATATAATGGCAGCATCTGTGACTGATATTAAGTTATCGTGCAACGGAGAGCGTTGGGAAAATCTCATGGAAGACTGTAAGCAAGTACAAATTTCAGGACTGAAGCTGTCAAAAGGACAGACCACTTCTTATGCAATAAGTGAAGTACAGAGAAATGGAAGAGAGAAAATTACAGTCACGATTAAATGATGAACAGAACATGAGATGAGAAAGGAAGCACTGTCGAAATGGTCTCAGCTTTGTATGGAATGGAATATAGAATTTTGGCCAAAGGCCAAGTGCTGGGACCTATGAGGTCATTCAGCACTGAAAGGGAAATTGAAAGTAGAAAGGTTTGAAAGGTGTAACAGGAATTGTTAGCTGAGGGTGGAAAGTAAGATGGAAGAAAGAGAATATGAATTGAGGTACAGTAAAAGGAATGAAAGGGGTTGCAGCTAGGGGTCGAAGGGATGCTGCCAAGAACCTCAAGTAATGCCTACAGTGCACCGCATGAGGTACACTGACGGCATATATATACAGTACACACACAATATATATAATATATATATATATATATATATATATATATATATATATATATATATATATATATATATATATATATATATTTACGTCCCAGGTTCGATTCCAGAGCGAGTTGGAACTACCTTCGTTAATCCCGTTACAACACACTGGGCCTTGCTGACCTGAGCTGTTAAACAGGTACTTCGTAATTAAGCACCTGCAGTGGGTTGCAACCAAGGTGGGGTGGGGGAGGGACTTGGGGCTAGCAACCTCATCCCAAAAGACTTACTGAGAACCGGGATGCTTAACACATTCTAGGAAAAAAATATATGTATATGTATGGAAATATAAACAATCGTTACCCATCTGTTGCTGTAGAAAAATATGAAGCATCGTAATAACACACTCTCTCTCTCTCTCTCTCTCTCTCTCTCTCTCTCTCTCTCTCTCTCTCTCTCTCTCTCTCTCTCATACTCTTGCGCACTTCAGAAATATAGTATCACAATGTCAATAAAAGTGATTTGTTAATATTCGTCAGTCAGAAGCATTTTGTTGCTTGCACTTTAACTTTACTAAAACGTATACAGCTGAGAGAGAGAGAGAGAGAGAGAGAGAGAGAGAGAGAGAGAGAGAGAGAGAGAGAGAGAGAGAACAGTTAAATTAATTCCTATCCACTTGTTTTTTTTTGAAAAACTGACTTTTGTCATCCACCGGACATCTGTTGCAAACCATTACCATTAAAATGAAAACGACTTCCTTTTTGATTACAAAGGTCCGACGGCAGCTTTCACAATAACAGTAAGTGTTTATACTGAGATCATTTTAAAATCTTGTAGTCTGGAAAAGCCAGTTACCGTTCATCTAATATTCTTGTATACGTATTTATATATTGCTCTAACAAACACACACATATATATTATATATATATATATGTATATATATATATATATATATATATATATATATATATATATATATACATATATATATATATATATATATATATATATATATATATATATATATATATATCGACACTTAAATAATGTCGGTAATATAAAGTAGTGGCATCACTGATATTATAACTATTAGTTTTCGCCTTTGCTGAATAGAATAAACATGAAGAATTAAGGAAATTATCAAACAAGTAAGAAAAACATACAAAAAACAGCTGAAAGTAAGAAATGAAGTAAATGAAATAAAAATGTATAAAAGCAAAAATATTGAGTAGTAAATATAAAGATATGGTATCCGAAGCATAGGGTGGGGTATATGCAACTGAGACCACTAAAACCATCTTTATATTATCTCTCTCTCCCTCTCTCTCTCTCTCTCTCTCTTATATAAATTATGTGGAAAAATAGGGACGGAGTTATATATATATATATGTATATATGTATATATGTATATATATATATATATATATATATATATATATATATATATATATATATATATATATATATATATATATATATATATATATATATATATAATACATTATATATATTGTGTGTGTGTATCTGCTAATTCAAAGATAAAACCCCATTCCACAGAACTTCCGTAGCCTAGCCAACTTACCAATTACTTCCTGAAATAGCTACACACCTGACCACCGCCATTGTGACGCCAAGTTATAATCAACATAATAAATTAAGCTCCTTAATCTCTGACCCTTCCCTTATTGCCTTCGAAAACTCTCAGCCCCTTCTCCGTTCCAGTCCCTCCCCTCCCCTACTCCCAACCTTCATCCCCTAGCAACCTATTCTGGAAACCACACCCCCCCCCCAACCCCAGCACCAGGTAGGCTCGGAGACACGCGCGTCACTGTTACCTGGGCCACAGAGCCAAAACAAACGGGCCAGAAGGGGTCTTGATTTAGCAAA
Organism: Macrobrachium rosenbergii; assembly: GCF_040412425.1. Classification (NCBI taxonomy): domain Eukaryota; kingdom Metazoa; phylum Arthropoda; class Malacostraca; order Decapoda; family Palaemonidae; genus Macrobrachium; species Macrobrachium rosenbergii. The sequence goes on along the minus strand of NC_089753.1, from coordinate 40,906,761 downwards.
AGGTTGTCGTGTAAATTCTTAAGGTTCGTTTCAAGAAAACTCTGATTGATTTAGTTTTTTTTTTGGGGGGGGGGGTGGACGAACGAAGGTCACTGCTTACTACTCCCGGCCCCCCCACCTCTCCCCATCACTTTTCGTATGGAGTGTATTTGTTCATTTGACATATTCTGTTTTGTTTATTTTTTTTTTTTTGGGGGGGGGCCCTTTGTGAAGGTTACTGTCAACTTTTTTTTGAAGGACTTTTTTTTTTTTGAAGGGCTAAGTTTTTTTTACACAATTCGTAATTTTTCGTTATCATCATCATTATTATCACCATCGTCAAGATGATAATAGTTACTATTGATGTATTAATTGAGCAGCATAAAACAATGATAAAAAAGGAACAAGTAAGTTAGACAAGAATAACAAGGAAACAAGTAAATAAAACAATAATAAAAACCGAGTAAATAAAACAAGACTAACAAAAACAAAATATTTAGAACAAGAAAAAATCAGTTAAATAAAACATGAAAAAAAAGCAAAAAAAATAGTATAACAAAAAAGTAAATAAAACATGAACAACGAAACATGTAAATAAACCAAGAAACACGTCTCTAGAAATATCTAATCTGTAATACTTACATTATCATCATTACCACAATCAGCATCATCGTCGTCACCAAATGCATTGTTAATATTATCATTATGACTAGGTTTCAGCAAAAAAAAAAAAAAAAACTTTTATTCACAAATATTATATGACTTCTTCGTGAAGCCAAAGTAAGCTATCAGCAGATCAGGCTGCCATTAATTTCGTAATCTTCACAAAGTTAAAGCAATGCTATGACTATGCAAATCTTTAATATTTGCTGTCATCGATATCGTTTTTAATTTTCTCTTATATAACATACACACACACACACACACACATATATATAGTGTATAAGCTATATACTGTATATATGTGTATATGTATAGATGCAGTATATATTTATTCATATTTCTCTCTCTCTCTCTCTCTCTCTCTCTCTCTCTCTCTCTCTCTCTCTCTCTCTCTCTCTCTCTCTCTCTCTATATATATATATATATATATATATATATATATATATATATATATATATATATATATATATATACTGTATATATACCGTATATGCATATATACAGTATAATGTAAGCTTTCGGTAAATGACAAAAATTTATTACCACAATTTTACTTATATGAATAAAAGTACAATCACGTTCGATCTTGAGTAATTCAATGAAGGAATATATATATATATACTGCATATATATAATGTAAGCTTTCAGTAAATGACAAAAATTTATTACCACAATTTTACTTATATGAATAAAAGTACAATCACGTTCGATCTTGAGTAATTCAATGAAGGAATATATATATATATATATATATATATATATATATATATATATATATATATATATATATATATATATATATATATATATATACATACATATACTGCATATATATAATGTAAGCTTTCATTAAATGACAAAAAATTTATTACCACAATTTTACTTATATGAATAAAAGTACAATCACGTTCGATCTTGAGTAATTCAATGAAGGAATATATATATATATATATATATACATATATATATATATATATATATATATATATATATATATATATATATATATATATATATATAATGTAAGCTTTCGGTAAATGACAAAAATTTATTACCACAATTTTACTTACATGAATAAAAGTACAATCACGTTCGATTTTGAGTAATTCAACGAAGGATGAAATTTAGGATATAAGAAAGGAATTGGAGTGACTGGACAGCAAAATGAATAGATCCAGCCAATAGACAAAACGACACATCTAAAGGCGAAATGGGGAGGAAAACCGAGAGGGAACAGTTAGAGAGGTTGGAGAGCAAGAGTGGGGGGTGGGGGGGGGGGGCAGCTGCGTGCCGAAGGGGTTGCTGTAAACACCCGCCAGTAACGCCTACAGTGCACCTCACGTGGACATTCGATTAATCATGTTTCGTGTGAATCAATAAGCACTTCGGTATGAACAAGAGAGAGAAGTACTCGTACTTGAAAGGTGGTATTTAGCCGTGCGTGCTAACTTAGATCACACGCGCACACACACACACGCACACACACACACACACGCACACACACACACAAAAGTACACACACACGTATAATTTATATATTTATCTTTATTTTCTTTTTATTTTTTTTACATGAAAAAATCAGATGACATAAAGTACAAAAAAAAAAAAAATTGAAAAAATCTGTCACTGAAACTTAGGACTTACAAAAAAAAAAAAAAATTTTAAGTATACCTTAGTTTTACCAGACCACTGAGCTGATTAACAGCTCTCCTAAGGGTGGCCCGAAGGATTAGACTTATTTAACGTGGCTAAGAACCAACTGGTTACTTAGCAACGGGACCTACAGCTTATTGTGGAATCAGGACCACATTATAGCGAGAAATGAATTTCTATCACCAGAAATAAATTCCTCTAACAGGCCACAGTATATATATATATATATATATATATATATATATATATATATATATATATATATATATATATATATATATATATAATAAATGAACTTTATTAGGCAAAATAAACCTTAGCTCACTAAGTCAGATTAATGACGTCAATATGAAATGCTGCAGTACAGAGGTGCTTATGTGACTGTGTGGCTGACCAGAGTTTGTAAGGTATATCGGAACGGGTGAGAGGAGTTATTGCTCCACTGTACAAACCAATATTAATCACCATCAGCAACCTTCATTTTTATATCATGAATTCTCAGCGCCTTCAACACTGCTGGCGTATTGATTGTGAGAGTTTTTTGGGTGGATGTATGCCAAATACAGCTTTTTACCTCTATTCTAAAACTTATTTCGTATCTGTTCCATAAAATTCGGTTAATTCATACATCTCTCTCTTTATGTATACCTACACTGTTCTTCCCCAACCAGTAATATTTATTTGTTTTACTTTCTCAGTCAAATTTCTACCACACCTTCCCTGGCATGCTAGCTAAAAATATCCCATTATAATTCTTGCAGTCGCTTCTCTCACCATTAGTATTGTAGTCAAACAATAACTACTCTCAACCATTCTTTTAAAATCTTTCCATCATCCAGACATACCTTACAAACTCGGGTCAGCCACTCAATCAAAAATCGCCACCGTATCGCAGCATCCCGCTTATGGTCCCATTAACTATCGATGTCTTTCCACCCTTCAGCTCTCAATTGCCCCAGTTATGTCGTCAGCAGATGCTTCGACAAGCATTTTCAAGTTCACACTAACTCAGTTCTTGTGTTACTTAGCTCTGCCTAAATACACAAGAGTATGGTATGTTTCCAAGGTTATTCAACACCTTTACGGATGCAATAATGCAAGAAATCAGAGAAAAGACAGTGGATATAGGTGCAAAGATATGGGATAAGAAAAGTAGATGCAAATGGAGTCTGCAATGGTTGATTACTGCAGATAATACAGTACTTTGGCAACAGTGAAGAGAAACTGCAGGGACTAGTTAAAGAATTGAAAAATTTTGCGAGAGGGGAAAGTGGAGAGTAAATGTGAACAAGAGATTAATGGGTACATGAAAACCAGGAAGGTGGAGCAATGAATGTTAATATGGATGGTGGAAGAGTATTAGCAGGTGATTTGTGTAAGTATCTGAACAAATATAAATGATAGTAGTAGGATGAAAGACGAGGTAGGCCTCACAATACTCGTAGGTGAATCAAGAAAGTAGCAGCGTGTGTACAAATAATTTGTAAGAGCCATGAATTATCTCTGTAACCCAAGGTGGTAGGTAATATAATATATGACGGACACAGTGAAGTGTGTCTTTTTCATTCATTTTATTAGCTTACAGTTTTTTTAGTGAAGTGTGTCTTTTTCATTCATTTTATTAGCCTTGTCTAAATCATTCGTTTTCAGTGAGATTTTGTTGCTTTTATGAACCTTCACGCTGACTAAAATTTTCCGTTTTCGAGTTTCGCCACTGTTTAAGAACTGTGTCGTTTTTCTACGATCTATGTAGTTTTTCCGAAGTTTTTGTCATTTCGTGTTTCGAGGTTCTATAATCTCTGTTGCTTTTCATGACTTTGTCATTTTTATGAGCCTTCTAATCATCTCTTTAATCGTTTTTGAGAATACAGTCGGTTTTAGTTTTCTGTAAAAGAAAACTATTGTGATGGTTTTGTCTGTCCGTCCGCACTTTTTCTGTCCGCCCTCAGATCTTTAAAACTACTGAGGCTAGAGGGCTGGAAATTGGAATGTTAATCATCCACCCTCCTATCATCACACATACAAAATTGCAGCCCTCTAGCTCCAAAAGTTTTTACTTAATTTAAGGCTAAAGTTAGCCATAATCCTGCGTCTGGCAGCACTGTAGGAAAGGCCACCACCGGGCCGTGGCTGAGGCTTCATGGGCCACGACTCATACAGCATTATACATTGTAAAGAAAACTCGACTATACATTGTACAGAAAACTCGAATGAGCCGGAGAAACTTCGGCCCATTTTTTACTTTTTTTTTACAAGCGATATCACTTACTATTCTTACCAGCTATATTTCCTTCTTTCATATTTTTCAAAGTTTCTTTTACAATATTTTCAGCAGATTCCTAAAGTATTTAACGTTCTTTTTCACAGTTTGTCCCCCTAACACGAGGTGATGCTGGTTCTGCCCTCCTAATAAATGTCATAAGTATTAAGAGCAATACCTTCCTTCCTCCATTCAAACTGTGACACCCTTTGCTCTTCACCCGAATTATCATGTCGCATATTTTGTCCGGGTAAAATAAAAAATAAAGTAACAAAGACAGCTAGAAGGGAAAAATGATATGCAGAAATGATAACGGAAATGCAAAATAGAGACGGTTAGACATGAATAAAAAAAAACCCGTCAAAGTTTCCCCCCCATTGTCAGTTTCTTTCGTATGAAATCCATATTATAACACTTTTTCCTCTCCCGAAAGCAGTTTCACATTTATTCATTCAGAATTGTTTTTCCTTAATACCTGATAATCTTATTCGGTGAAAAGTGATGACAATATGTGAAGTATTCTGAATCACGCTTTTTTTTTTTTTTTTTAGTATTCTGAAAAGAAAACTATTGCGCTGGCTTTGTTCGTCCGTCCGCACTTTCTTCTGTCCGCCCTCAGATCTTAAAAACTACTGAGGCTAGAGGGCTGCAAATTGGTATGTTGATCATCCACCCTCCAATCATCAAACATACCAAATTGCAGCCCTCTAGCCTCAGTAGTTTTGATTTTATTTAAGGTTAAAGTTAGCCATAACCGTGCTTCTAGCAACGATCTAGGTCAGGTGGTTAAAGTTTCGTGGGCCGCGACTCATACAGCATTATACCGAGACCACGAAAAATACAGCCGTTTTCGGTGGCCTTGATTATACGCTGTAGCGGCTGTACAGAAAACTCGATTGCGCCGAAGAAACTTCTGCACACTTTTTACTTGTTTATTGTGATTCTCACGGTATTTAAAGACGATCTCTTACAGACCAAATAACATGAAAGAGAAAATACTATCCTTTTTCTTAAGTTATTTTCTTTTATCAGCGTTATGGCATTACCTAGAGCATTCTGAATCACGTCTTGTTATTATGTGATTTTCACAGTATTGTCTTACAGACAAAAAAAAAAAAAGAGAGAAAATGCCCCGTTTTTTTAAAACCCATTTTCCTTTATTATCGTAATACACTACACGTACGTATTATGTAACGCAATTCAGAACTTCCAAATTTGAAAACTTGAAACGTATGGAGATGATTCTCAAATCAGTTTTAAATTGCGCGCGCACACAGATATACACAAACATATATATCAATAAATAAATATATATATATATATATATATATATATATATATATATATATATATATATATATATATATATATATATATATATTCAGAATTTCCGACATTGATACACGCGTGACTTGCATCTTTTATGTTCACAAATATTAAGCCAGGAGTGACGCGGATATTGTTTAATATCACAGTCATTATACCTTGGGAATAACTTCCTGAACTGGATATGAAACGATATTTGTGGCTTAATATTTGTATGCATGTATGTATGTATGTATATATGCATGTGTGTGTATGTATCGTCTCTTGCTCGCTTTTTTAAGTCCACAAAACCTCGGCTGATAAACTCCATCTAACTCTTCCCAGTTTTGGAACCGTTTCCAGGAGAAACTTTAAGCTGACAATCTCATTTCTTCCATTAAGTTGCAAGTAACAAATCTCTTGAAGACAGCACCTATTGTAATATATATATCTATATATATATATATATATATATATATATATATATATATATATATATATATATATATATATATATATATACTGTATATATATTATATATATACTGTATATATATTTATATATATACATACATATATATATATATATATACATACATACATACACATATATATAATATATACATACATACATATATATATATATATACTGTATATATATATATATATATATATATATATATATATATATATATATATATATATATATATATATATATATACACACACACACACACACGCGTTGTGTATCCATGTACTTTTGACTAACATGACAAGTCAACGCGTCATGAACGCCTCGTTCAAAACTGCTGTCGTCCAGCCCGGGTAAATAGTCTCCATTCCCTCATTACTACCGCCGTTTTTGGCGTAAAGGTGCACTGGTGCCTAAAAAGTAGGCCTAGCCAGTGGCCAGGGCAACCTCAGGCCCTTGGGGGGAAAATAAAACGACTTAAGGGGACATCCTTAACAGCGGCCGATAACGTAACGCCTTTACGAAGGCAAAACACACTACTGTCATTTTTAGCACCTATAAATTTTTGCAAATTCATCCTAACTCTTGAATTCTGTTCAAGAATAAATATTGTTTTGTAAATTGATTTCAAGTCCTGCATTCTATTTAAGATCAAATATTGTTTTTATGAACTCATTCTGTCTTGCATTCTGTTTAAGAATAAATAATTTTCTTTGTTAATTCATTCTAACTCTTGCATTCTTTTAAGAGCAACAATTGTTTTCGTAAATTCACTGTAACTCTTGCATTAAGAACAAATATTGTTTTTAGAAACTCATTCTGTCTGAGAAATATGGGTTCTCTAAGTTCATTCTAACCCTTGCACTCTGTTTATAAATAAATATTCTTCTTATAAACTCATCCTAATTCTTGCCTTCTGTTCAAGAATAAATATTGTTTTTATAAACTCAATCTATCTTCCATTCCGCTTGGGAATATATACTGCTTCTGTAAATTCATTTTAACACGTTCATTTAAGAATAAATATTGTCTTTGTAAAGTCATTCTAACTCCTGCATGCTGTTGAGGAATAAATATTTTTTTTAATATTTGAGTTATTTTCAAAACTTAGTTACTTTAGAATGCGGAAGTTAGCAGTGTTAACTTGGTTGAGATCAAGAATATGAATCAGTTGAGAAATGAAAGCTGATGCAGAGAACAGGCGAGAGATTTGAGGGGCGGGTGAAGGAAAGTGAAGTAAGAATGTGAAACGAGGAGGAAGAGAATGAAGGGAAGAAATAAAAGGAGGAGGAAAGGGGAAAATGATGAACGGAGGAAAAGCTAGGCTGAATATGGGCGAGTAAAAAGGGACGACAGTAAAGGAAGTGATTGGAGGGAGAACGATAAACGAAGCAACGGGGAAGAAGAAGAAGAAGAAGAAGAAGAAGAAGAAGAAGAAGAATGAGGATACGAACTTGATAAGAGGTAAATAATGGTTGCGAGAGGGGGCGGGTGGGAAGAGGAGGGTAGGGGAGGGGAATGGGGAGGGGGAGAGGAGGGGACAGGGAAGAACACAGGGGAAGGGAAAGGTGGAAGCCAAATGTTTTGGCTCCGTGACCTTAGCAACCCACCGTGCGTCAGATTTGACTCCTGGCCCGCTATTGACCTGTTTAATGATGGATATCAATCCGTGTGTGCAGTGCAATTGCAACTGATTTGTACATCTCTCTGTATAATGATTCCATCGACGCCATCGGATTTTCGAGGTATTGCACCCCCAACGACACCCCCCCTCCCCCGGGGGAAAATGCAATAAAGGGCTTTTGTACGGCTCTAGAATAATTTAATTTCCCCACCTCTCCCCCAACGACATGTCAGTAAGAGAATTGCTTGCACTCGAATAGGTGACATTCAATGGCACACAGGCCGGGGGTAACTTCAATAATCCGATTTCCGTTTTTTGGTTTTAATTTTCCTCCATAAGAATAATTGAAGGCTTTGACGGGGACGAAATGAAATCTGTTGTTTTAATGGAATCGAATTCTTGAATACGACCAGCGGAGTCCCTTTGAATTCTAAATTCGCGATTCGTTCTGATCACGAAGGCTAGAGTGGACATTTCGGTGATCGAACAAAAAGAAAACGAGATTTCAAATCTAGAATAACGATTGGTCTAATTCGTCCACGTTGCTTAAACAATGAGGGGTTGGCGAGCGCTGAAATAATAACGAATTTTATGAGGATTCCCTTAGTAAATTACAAGTAATTTCTATGGTCCTTCGTTTATTTTGTTAATAACTGAACGTCCATCATTAAATCTAAGGGACAAATCATCACGCAAACGAGAAAAAGCACAAAACAAAAATGAAAAAAATCTTCCATAAATCCACTAACCGGTAACCCCCAGGTCGAGACGGCCCTTGTGCACGGGTTGTTAGGTTAAGTAAAATATTAGAGTGACGAGTGGTTTGATGGCGGGTTGATCTACACAAGTCCCGTCGGCCTCTCCATCAGACCGCTGCCCTCTCTTCTTCCCATCACCTACCATCTCCCGGCAGCATCCCGAGGATGTAGATGTTGAAGGCAATCTCGAGGGACAAAATCGTGACCAGTGACCCAATGTTAACTTTGGAGATATGTAGCTCTCGGCGTCCACCGCAAAAGGGGTAAGTGAGATTCTAAATGTTGTATGTATAAATTACACACACACACACACATATATATATATATATATATACATATATTATATATATATATATATATATATATATATATATATATATATATATATATATATATATATATATATATATATATATATATATATATACACACACAAACACACACACACACACACACACATATATATATATATATATATATATATATATATATATATATATATATATATATATATATATATATATATATATATGTATATAGTCTCCCAGTATGTTTATCAGCATTCTCACTTATCAAGAGAGGGAACCCCAGGTTCGTTTCCTGGGTGAGGACGGGGCAGATGGTGGGCTCCCTGAACAATCTAAATTGTGTATTAGGAACCAGGTAGCTAGGTGAACGTGGTAGTTGTAACCAGGGTTACTTAGGGCATGAACTGGTGCCCTCATCCAGAAAGACTTGTTAAGAGGTAAAAGGTATTTGGAGGTAATACCAAGAGGGAGGCCCTAGATTTGACTCATGGGTGACCATTGTTCAGACCCCAAAGTAGTGAATTAGGTACCTGGTACTTAGGTGACTGTAGTGGCTACAAGCTGGCCTGAAAAGGGCGTGGGGATAATAATATAATTTCAAGGGGTTTGCTGAGAACCGGATTGATATTACTTTTTGCCTCTTTTTATGTAAAAGTCGGTACGTTGTTTGTATGTGTATATATTTGTGTATATATAGTGTATGTATGTATATAAAGAAGCAGAAAGTGATATCAATCCGGTTCTCAGCAAATCTCTTGAAATTATATTGTTATCCCCACGTCCTTTTCAGGCCAGCTTGTAGCTGCTATAGACATCTAACTACCAGGTTCCTAATTCACTGCTTTACGGTCGTCTTGTCGGTCTGTCCATCATGTTATCTGTCTGTCTACACACACACATATATACATACATACTGTATATATATATATATATATATATATATATATATATATATATATATATATATATATATATATATATGTGTGTGTGTGTGTGTGTGTGTGTGTGTGTGTGTGTGTGTGTGTGTGTGTGTGTAGACAGATTCTAACAGAAACTGGGCCAGAGTTCTTCCCCTCAATCAATTGAATATGCCTTACCTTTGGGCACCCTAAATAGTTTTGGGATGACTGGGAGAGCGAATTTTTGGGAAAAAGAGCGGGTGGAGGCATAAGTGTGAGTATTTCTAATACAAATGACAGCAATATGCGTACATTTGTATGTATGTATACTTGTATATGCGTATGAGTATGAGTCGTACTTGTTAAGAGTATGATCATAAGAAGAAATACAAGCCAAGGAGACAGTGATAAATATCAATATGGAATGCTGATACGAGTATTAAAGAGTTAGCATGAGAGAGAGAGAGAGAGAGAGAGAGAGAGAGAGAGAGAGAGAGAGAGAGAGAGAGAGAGCTGGAATGCCAGAGGAGACTGGTAACCCAACTCAGGAGTGACAAGAGGGTTATTGATTAAGCACGAAAGGAAAAAAGCGGAAACTGCCGAGATCGGTTATCTGTTAGTGAATGTCGTGTATGGTTTAAAAGGTGGCAAATACAGACACAGGCCAATGTGGTGAAAATGTTAACAGGAGTGAAACTTTAAATAAGGTCTTTTAGAGGTGGTGTGGTCACAGAGACAGAAAAACCGAAAGATAAAATGCGAAATAGATCGCCTACTGCAATTGTGGAAGCCTCTGGTCTCCAAATATTCATGCGAGGAGCGAATTCATTCCTGCTCTCTGCCGCTGCTGGAGTCTCGTGAATTTCAGGTGTGTCGGTTTTATTTTCCATTCTATCGTTTTTATTTATTGGTCACTTTTTCCTTGAACTTGTCTCTCTCTGCAGACTGATTTCACTTTGGAGGACTTTTGGGTCTGTGGTTTGTTGACTCTGTCCGTAAGGATTTCCAATTTAAGAAGGGAAGAAAGAAAGATATAAATAAATGTCTCGAAAGACGAACGATTTCGAAGTCTTGGAAAAGACATCTAGAATTTGCTGAAGCGATGAGGTTTCCAAGGAGTTATGAGAAACTCCCTCAACACTCAAGAGACCAACTAAGCGCACCCAAGGTCAAGACAAATGGCGCAGTACTTACGGTTTTCAACGCGCCCCCGACGAAGATTATCAAGTGCAGGTGTACGAGATAGGTCTGGGGACTGCGAATGTATTTTTTTTTTTTATTTATACCGGAGGTTCTTCCTTGATATAGCCATTAAAGGTTCGATGTGGTAGTTACTGTATTACTTTTTATCAACATTTCCCTCTTTAAGGAAAAAGGTTCATCTATTGACAGGATATATAACTATGTATATCATGAGTCTCTCTCTCTATACATACATACATACATACATACATACATACAGATCTATCTATCTATCTATCTATATATATATATATATATTATAATTTCTATATATATAGAGTCGTTTACTCCAAAAGAGGGTGGCTCCAGAGGAAAACAACACACCAGCCACCGGATCATTCCTACTTTGAAACTACACCGAAGGCTCATCAGCACTACATCGAGCCCCTAGAAACACTGTTCTGCACCTCATTTTGTATGCATCCCTGTACCTACTAGATATTATGACGCTTCCTTTCCTATACCTCTACCACCCCAACCATCCAGTATTTTCTAGTACATCTCTTCTTCTTCCTCATATCACTTCCTAATTACGCACTCTTTTCACCTATCTGCCTTCTCCCATTCTTTCCACATGACCAAACTATCCTCTGCTACTAAGACCACGCTTTAATCTACGTCGTCCTTTTCTACTTCTATGCATCCGTTTCTCAAGTTTTCAATTCATCTTAAGTCTTATTTCATTTGCATTCATCATCCACATTTGACTTCCATAAAAGAGAGTTGGTTCGACAATACCTTCAACCACTTCCAAGTTGGGTTCTATTAACTTTCCAAGTGTCTTCCTAATTTTCTGCATACAACCAGCTGCCTTTCTTGTTTCACGTATTCTGTGAGTTACCTTTTCTCTCACCCAACCACGATCAGTTACGTTTACCCCAAGATACCAAAAAGAATTAACCACTTTTGTTGTACTGCTTTGCACAAACGATTATAAAATCAGTACCTATGTACCTATGTCTAATTTCCTTTCTCTGACATCTCGCATTTTTGTATGTTTATGGTATCGGAATGGAATATAGAGGTTTAGGCCAAAGGCCAAGCACTGGGACCTATGAGGTCATTCAGCGCTGGAAAGGATATCGAGAGTAGGTAGGTTTGAAAGGTGTAACAGGAAATAATTGTTATGAGGGGGTGGATAGCAAGATAGTTTTTTATATTAAAACGCAGCTACTTTGCAGCAATATTATAATATTCATTAAACGTCATAAACCCTGAGTTTAATTACTGAGTTAATGTAAGAAAATCCCACTCTGAGACAGTTGTTCCCTCTGTAAAATGTCCCTCCAGGTGACTCTGACACCCTAAAAAATATGATCTTCCCTACTGCTACCTTTATACAGTAATACTAGAGTATTATTCCCCTCATCCATTCCTATGGAACTTTTCCCTCATTAAGATAACCCACTTATATTCTCATTGACTCCCGGTGTCATTCCACACGTCAGCTTGTTAACTGCCCTCATTATGTCGTCATTAGTCACTTCCAAAAGCATTCCCAAACTTACTCTAATCCTTTTGCGTCATTTGGTCTTCTTCTTTTCTATACACACGCTTGCGCGCACACACACACACACACACACACACACACATATATATATATATATATATATATATATATATTACTAACAGGACCTCATTCAAACTGGATGGTATCTAGTGGAGATATTTATTCAAAGAAGTTACAAGCTTTCTAGGATAAACAGCACTCATTGTCAAGTATCGGTAAAATACTTGACAATGAAGACTGTTTGTCCTAGAGAGCTTGTAACTTTTTTGAATAAACATCTTCAGTAGATACCATCCAGTTTGAATGAGGTCCTGTTAGTAATAGTACTAATGCATAATGCACAGAACAATTGTGTATGTGATAAAGTTTATATATACAGTATATATATATATATATATATATATATATATATATATATATATATATATATATATATATATGCAATCACATAACCACAGGTGAACAAAATAAAAGACTGGGTGTGAGTCCTGGCTGGTTCGCGAAATTATTTCCAGACTACTGACGATGGCTTGGAAGTAAAGTCGAATCTAGTCAGGGCCTAGACCTAGTCTCTTATTTCTTAAACTGTGGTGAAGTGTATACACAAATCACGTGTTTATGCCATTATAATCATATATATAAATACACGCATGTATGTTTTATATATATATATATATATATATATATATATATATATATATATATATATATATATATATATATATATATATATATATGTGTGTGTGTGTGTGTGTGTGTGTGTGGTATGAAATCCTATTTTTTCAAAGGCAGATTTGAAAAGTTCATTCTCTACCCTGATTCAATATTATGCCGAAACCCGAGTAGGCTTTTGGATAAACCAATTTTTTCTATATTTTGTTTCAATTTCGTTTTCGCTGCCAGAAGCGCGGATGTTTTTTTTTTCATCATTTTGTTTAATCTAGCTTTAGTTTCAATACCTCTCGCTGAATGAAATGAAGCGGTGATCTTTTATTTTCATACCAGAAAATATTTGGTTCCTATTCTTTTTTATTTCCAATTACAAAGATGCGTGGAATCAATTTGTATCTCAAATAGTATTTTAGCTTTCCAGTTGCGTAGTATCTTCCCCTCCCCACCTCTCTCTCTCTCTCTCTCTCTCTCTCTCTCTCTCTCTCTCTCTCTCTCTCTCTCTCTCTCTCTTTGTTTTTTTGTTGAGGATGGAGGGGTAAAAACAAAAATATACAGGCACACGCATCATCGAACTTGTATATAATAAACATTAGAGGCATTAAGGGTAGTGTATTGAGTAGATAAACGCCGTATAATTTGTCCATTAATAATTAATATAAATCGTTCGTAATTTATAATAACGCCCAATGGCTATAAAATGTGTCTACGAAGGCTGAATTAATCCATGCATTTTATGCTGTTATAAAATAATTATCAATATCTATTAAAATATAATCATTTTTATGATGAATGCACACGGAATGTAGTTTAAAACGTACAGTTCAAGTAATTATATTACAAAAAAAATTATAATTTTAGATGAAGATCAAACTGACAAACTAATCTTCCATGAAATGAAAGCATGATTAAAATTATGTTATATATATATGTATGTATATAATATATATGTATAAGTATATATATCAATATATACAGTATATATACATATATGTATATATATATAAATACATATATATATACATATATATACTGTATATATATATATATATATATATATATATATATATATATATATATATATATATATATATATATATATATATATATATATATATATATATATATATATATTATTAACGAACGGAATTCATTCTAAAAATAAGATGATTTCTCAACATCACAGGCATCCGGAGGCTGCGTCTGGGAGATTATCATTATCGAATTATACCATTCACGTCTCTCAAGAGTGGTTACTCAAATTAGGATAATTAATATCTATACTGGATTGCAATTAGGCTAATTGACGGTTGCACCCAAATGAGGCACATGTATACCATTATGACGCTCAGATGAGATCACACGAGGGGATTTTACAATACTGTAGCTGCCTTGGGCAGCGTGCTGGTACGGTGGTTGTCATGTCGAAATCAGAAAAATGGAAAATCAGAGACAGTAAGCAGGATTAATTCTTTCATATTATATATATATATATATATATATATATATACATATACATATATATATATATCATATATGAATTTTTTTTTTATCATACCGTGATTTATATACAATCATGAAGCTACAAATGTCGCTTAATATCAAATTCACGCTACCTCGGGAATATCTCCGATGGAGAATTGTCGCCGAAGGTAGCGTGAATTTGATATTAAGCGACATTTGTAGCTTCATGATTATATATATATATATATATATATATATATATATATATATATATATATATATATATATATATATATATATATATATATATATATACATATATATATACTCACAAGTAAACTGAGTCCCCTGATAAGCGTTGGCTCCAAACCCAAGCAAATCAGTGGATACTAACTCGATCATCTTCGAACAGTTGAAATGAGGATGAAACCCCCGATCAGGAAACCACAGCCACTCCTTACATTTATATGAAAAGTTCATCAGCAGCTCGTCTACCCCTCATCACCTCGTCGGTTTTCTTTTGTTCTAGAAACTCTTTCACTCAAGCCAGCCAACACTTTCTCGATCCTCCTTTCTTCTTAGCACCTTCCGCCCATTCAGATTTTTTTCAGCCTACCATTCCTTATTCTCTCCACATGAACGAACCACCTCAAAAGTGCTATGATCCATCCTTTTAACTGTGTTATCCTTGTCATATATGCCTCTTTGTTGCGTTCCCGTACGTGTTTTCCATTATGATAATCTATTCTTATTTTTTCTTTTACAATGTTCACCGTTTTAACCCTTCTTGAGTTTTTTCCCTTTGTGTGTTTTTTCTCCGGCCTAGGGCTAGATTAGGACATTGTGTGCTCGTTCCATATTTCAAAAAAATCACAAGAAATTTTGTAATTAATCTCCAGCGAACCGCTATTAATGATTAAATGGCCCAAAAATTTTGATATTTTTGCATTTCGAAATTCCGCTACTGTTCTCAGGAACTTAAAATATTTTTAATATTGCATACTATACTGTATAAAACTTTTTGAAAAATGGTATGCAAGCTATATTTTTTAATCTTCATGCTGTATGCATGGTCATGAAATCTTCCCTACTGTTCATTTGCTTACACTGTACACAAACTCTTCAGAAAACAGCAATACTTTTTTTTCAGCCTTTTAATGTTTCCTGACGTGTTGCCTAAAGTGGTGTAACACAACCAGACCGTTCTCTGGCCTGTTCAGTGACTCGTTGCTACCTTTGGCAGCAAGTAGCCAGTATTGAAGGAGAAACGGACGTTTTTTAGCAACTTGGTGCTTGTGTGACACCCCCTTGAAAAAAAAATCATGCGTGACTACAATTTTATACTTATACAAACGAAATGAAGACACCATACTATAGTTTCGGTGGCAGGGTGCTTGTCTACAAAAGAAAGTGCTTTGGCGAGACGTCTAGTTACAACCTTAGTGATTTGTGAAAAACGACAGAACGCATGTTCATGTGTCACAGACTTGTGACCTTTGGTGTTTGTTAACAGATGGCAGAAAGCTGGTTCATGTGACATCTTAGGATCTCATCTGCTTGTGAGAAAATGGCTGAGAGGATGGTCATCTGACACGGCCCTAAGACTTCATCTGACTATTTGTTAAAAGATTCGTAAATGTTTGCTTTTGTCTCACAATCTTAAGACATTTACGATCTGTGAGAAAATGCCAGAAAGTCAGGACTTGGGCTTTGGCTGTTTGTTGAGAAATTCACGAAAGCCTACTCGTGTTTACTGAATATAGAATTTAGGCCAAAGGCCAAGCACTGGGACCTATGAGGTCATTCAGCGCTGAAACGGAAATTGCCAGCAAAAGGTTTGAAAGGCGTAACAGGAGGAAAACTTCGCAGTTGCACTATGAATCAACTGTTAGGAGAGGGAGGAAAGTAAGATGGAAGAAAGAGAATATGAGAGGAGGTACAGTAAAAGGAACGAAAGGGGATGGAGCTAGGGGCCGAAGGCACGCTGCAAAGAACCTAAAGAGAATATGAAAGTAGGTACAGTAAAAGGAACGAAAGAGTTGGAGCTAGGGGTCGAAGGCACGCTGCAAAGAATCTCAAGTAATGTCTACAGTACATCGCATGAGGTGCACTGACGGCACTACTCCCCTTCGGGAACCTGCTCGTGTTACAGCCATTCGTAAAATCACGCTGGAAAGTGCGTTTGTGTGACACCGCCTTAGGATCGCAGATGGCTGTTAAAACGTGACCAAAAGTGTGGATGTGTGACCTAAACACCTCTGCTATTTGTTGACAGAAGACAGAAAAACAATAGATCCTCAGCCTCTTACGATAAAACTTCAAAACACGCAGCTATTTGACACCCGTATAAGACCTCAATTATTTGTGACACATGAAAGAGCGTTCTCTGTGACACCGACTTAGGATTCCAGCTGAGAAAATCGCATTTTTTTTTTTTTTTTGTCGAAACTTGATATATCTTCAAACCCTCGCCACACCTCAATATTTCCAGCTGTGCCCCGTAATCATATATGCAAATCAGTGGGCGAACATTTTTAACGATGGCTGAGTAATGTTGATGGGATCCTTTGTAAACATAAGCTCACATTAATCTTCGCGATCGTTTCTCGGTTTTTTTGACGCGTATTTTGTGGCTGCTGAAGCGAAATAAAATATTTTTTTTTTTTTTACGGGGAAAAAGATAAAATAATCTATACAGTTCTTACAGCTTTCTCAATACTATTCCTCCCGCCGTCGGTCTATTTCCGTTGACTATCGAGTATCATTAAAAATGTCTTTCTAATTATTTCCTATTGAGAAACATTCTGTATCGCCAGTCAATTGTTATCCGATCACTTTTTTCCCCTGTATCTTCTGTACAACTCTTTTACTATTTTTTTCATATTTTCCTTCTATTTTCTTCTATTCCCTAATTTATCAGATTCTTTACACGCTTCACCAAACCATTTTTTAAATTTTAACAAAACAAAATTTTTATCAAGTAAGTTTATAAATTTCCCTGTTCCTTAACATCATCCCCCACCCCCCGAAGTGAATTGCTGAGGAAAATTAATTGATACAAATCACATGACACCAACTTTGAATAGAAAAAGAAAAGGGAGATTTATATGATAAAGCTGTATCACAATTTCAATTACTTTCAAGCTCCTTATATCCACCTCCATTATTGACTGACTGCCTGAATGAGCAAGATCCTGTTCTGGTACAACAACAACATTATACAACCATATACAATACACAGCTTCCTTTTCTTCGTTTCATTACGATCACAATGAAATATTACGTACAATAATCTTTCCTCGCCGGATGATACAATGAGACAATCGCACCCCACAAAGTCCTGTCACAAACCAGAGACATGGTCCTTCCCGGGACTTTTTCTTTCAGCCTTTGTGGACTCCTTCACTTTTCTAAAGATCCTCCGGCTGTGGTGTGTTATTATGCTGCTTATAAAGGCTACGGGAAAGCGTGTGCGCATGTCTGAGTGGGTTTTGAGAGAGTGATGTCGTCAGCTGTTTTCATCTTGGCTGTTTAGAAACGAATTTTTCAGTTGCTAGTTGTTCATTTCATGCGGATCCTTTTGCACTAATCATGAATAAGTATTTGTGTTCCTCTGAATAATTATGATAAGCATTTGTGGGCATGTTGAGATTATAATCTTGTCTAATGATCATAGCATTTTAACAACACATACATGGCACATAAGCATATATATTATATATATATGCACACAAACACACACACACACATATACATATATATATATATATATATATATATATATATATATATATATATATATATATATATATATATATATATATATATACACATACACGCCTCCTTGTGATCATGGTGACAAGAGTTCGTTTTCCGCTACCGGACATCACAACCACTTCAATTTCTTGCACTTGGATCTTAAAGCTTTGTAGTGACAAGCGTATCCAAAAAAGCGCGAAGAATTCGAGAAGTTAAGAGGGCATTGTGGCTACTACAATTACATTTGTATCTGGTAAAAAGCGACCAGTAGATTCTACACACACACACACACACACACACACACATATATATATATATATATATATATATATATATATATATATATATATATATATACATTGCTTTATTCACATTCCCTAAACCCACCTGTGCATCTGTTAACCTATGCAATGAATACTGAACATGGTAGTTAGATGGATGTGGTGGTTGAAATAAGGACAGAGAGGGGCACGGGGCTGGCTGCTTCATAGTTAATAATGGTAAATGCTTGTACAATGTTGGGTGAGAGAGAGAAAGAGTATCCAAATTAACACAAAGCTTTGATATTACCAAAGTCATGTAGAGTGAGAGAGGTAAAGTTGAAATTAGCATTATCATACCAGAGAAGCAACAGGGAAATTAACATTCATAGAGAACGGGAATTTCTATCAGCGCGACCGAAAAATATTCCATTTTTTCTTGTTATTTTATGACGGTCGCATCAAATGAGTTCTTCAGTGAACGCTTTCTCTCCAAAAATTTCCACTGTCAACAATACTTGGGAATGTGAGAGACCTAAAGTCTTTAAAGTCTATTCTACAAAGACTTAAAGCTTTGCCCAGGGAGGGAGGGAGGGCCTTGTGGTCTTTTTCTTAGTGTGCACAACGTTTATAAGCTTTGATGCAGACGTTCGTTATAACAAAGTCACTGTTTCGGAACAAATGTTTCTACTGCCAACTATTTGAAAATTTGAGTCTAGAACGTTTTTTCAAGACAGGCTGAAAAACTATCTACATCCATGTATGCAAACTTACGCGCTCAGTCACAAACATATGGACACACATTGATGATTACAGAACTAAATCATAAAACGTTATTTTAAATTAAAATCCAAACTGTGCCTCTGTCAAAGGAACATCACAGACTTAAGGCAAACTGCAGAAGGGAGCTGAATTCATCAGATCCTATTTACATACCGGTTTTATGATCTAACTAAGCTTCACTTCTGCATGCCCCAGAAGCTATAGTTTGTTGAAGCCCCGGCAATGCCAGGAGGCACGCCAAGTTAGGGTGATAACTGTGGCGCTCACTGGCATACCACCATCACTTAGGCTCAGTCTTAGGCCGTTGATGTCGCGATGGCTTTTCTCCTCAAACAGGTCAAATCAAATCAGTCCTCATCCTCTATCCTGACTCTATTCAAGGCAGACCTCGATTATGCACAGCTAGAGTAAACAGCAATTATACATCATCACTGACTGATCGCATCAAAGGCCGGCCTCGTCATTCAGTGGAGTCCGTTTCACCCCCCTTGGAATGGGATATTCCTAAATGACATTAATCTTCATCGGATGGGATTGCGTTCCCGAAACTCCGGAATTACATCGATTGTCCGGCGAGGAAATCAGCGGACGAGGTGGCCGCGTTCAGAAGTCGACTTGTTCTGGCTTTCAGTTTCAGGGTGAAAGTATCTGCGTTCTCAGTGGCTAATGAAAAGTGCGTTCAATGTGTCCGCTGAAAACTATCATTATACGTCTTTTATTAATCTTATTTCAATCTGAAAGTCTGGTTTTGAAGGTGGAGCTGCGTTCAGAAAGTCTAATGAACGCGAACACTATGTTCAAAAAGTCTAATGAACGCAAACACTGCGTTCAAAAAGTCTAATGAATGCAAACACTGAGTTCAAAAAGTCTAATAAACGCGAACACTGCGTTCAAAAAGTCTAACGAACGCGGATGCTGCGTAAAAAAAAAAAAGGGTCTAATGAACGCGAAAACTGCATTAAAAAAAGTCTAATGAACGCGAGCACTACGTTCAAAAAAGTCTAATGAACGCGAACACTGTTCAAAAAGCCTAACGAACGCGAACACTGCGTTCAAAAAGTCTAATGAACGCGAACACGGTGTGCCTTCTGCTTGTCATATTTTCATGATGGGAGCATCTGAAACTGATTTAAAACATCGCTGCCCGCTTGGCTGAGGGTAGCAGCGTTCAGAAAGAGAAATGAAAAATAAAAAATAACTCAATGTGCCATTCAACAATTATCTTGGGTTTACGATAACAATAACTGCGTTTGAAATGGAGGAGCGAATTAAACTAACTCAACTAAAAATGTTTTAAACGAACTGAATATCAACTTTACGTGATTTTTTTTCAAAATAACTTATTTGTGGTGGCTACAACAGCAAAACCCAACTAAGAGTAAACTGCTCGCTAACCTGACTTAAAAAAAGGGCAGCTGCCTTCAAGAAGACTGAAGATGACTAGTATGTGTTCATGTCTCAACTGGTTAGGTCACAGACGTCTAAGGAACATTTACTAGTCAATGAATTTGTACTAAGTTTTTTTTTTTTTGTTGCCAATGGCTACGTTTGAAAACGGAAAATGACTTTATCATTAGAATTTGGGTATCGAAAGTTGGGGAAGGGTGGGCGGGGGGAATACCGAAGAAGCTACTATAAAATGTCAAAGTTTGTGCTACTGTGAAAGTCTCTCCCTTATGATAACTAAAGCTCAATTTACGAAACATAAAGTAAAATAAATTTTTCTCTTCAATTCAATAAAAATGAACACCTGAATATCCAGTTCACTATTATAATATAACTAAATACTACTTCTTTTCATATCCTTTCATTCAGGGAAAACAATACTGTGATACTTAGTCACTCCCTAATACGACATGCCTTCTCTCAAGTGGCATAAAGCTTGGCTGCTCATATAATCAGTCACGAGAAGCGTAAACGTAAGACAGAAAACGCCACAGCCTGGAAGTGAATGGAACGAAGGAGGTGGTGTTGAGAGCCACAACACTACCAAGTGATATAATATTGGTCGAGATGATTTCAATGACGACTAATACGCGGTCGTTTCCACGATGTCAGGTCTACAGTTATCGATATATATCAAAATAAATTCAACTTCTGGGGGTTCTCGAAAAGAATTTTTATAGGAACCTTCATTTAAGTATATTTATATAGTCTTCAGTTGTCGAGACATTTTATTAAAACAGACACCGACACAATCATTGTCTTGCAGACACACAGACATTGACAGGTAGATGAAATTATTACTATCTCGCAACTTCCTTGCAGGAAATATTGAGAAAATATTAATAATGGTAACATAGTCAGACAATTATTCAAGGCCTCGATGGCTGACGGTAAAAGCAATATTTTTCACTGGTTATATCAAACTCCTAATTAACATTTTTGGTTCGGAGGTCGCTTTTATCTGTTTTTAGTTTTCTGTAAAGGGAAACTATAATTGTAACGGCTTTGTCTGTCCGTCCGCACTTTTTCTGTCCGCCCTCAGATCTTAAAAACTACTGGGGCTAGAGGGCTGCAAAATTGGTACGTTGATCATCCACCCTCCAATCATCAAACATACCAAATTGCCGCCCTCTAGCCTCAGTAGTTTTTATCTTATTTAAGGTTAAGGTTAGCCTTAACCGTACTTCTGGCACCGCTATGGGTACCAAAACACAGGCCACCACAGGACCGTGGCTGAGTTTCATGGGCCGTGACTGAGGCCACCACCGGACTGTGGCTGAGTTTCGTGGGACGTGGCTGAAAGTTTCATACAGGATTATAAGCTGTACAGAAAAGTCGATTACGCCGAAAACACTTCGGCGCATTTTTTACTTGTTCCCTCCATAATTCCGTCTCTCGTTTGCATATCACTTTTATCAAACTCACTCACTGTTCTCGCCGAGGAGCTCTGAATCAAAACTAATCGAGAGAAATTGGAAATTTGGTTGCATTCGGTGACAGGGAATTATTATCCAGAAGTTTATGAGCATCTTAGTGAATACCTTTTGAAACGCTATAGGTGAATAGTATATACACAGAAACGATCACACACACACGCATACTATATATATATATATATATATATATATATATATATATATATATATATATATATATATATATACATACTGTATATGTACATATGTATATATATATTTATATATGTATATATATGTACACACACACACACATATATATATATATATGTATATATATATATATATATATATATATATATATATATATATATATATATATATATATATATATATATATATATATATTTATCAGCCACTCTATCCCCACCTCGTAAAGTGAGTTTGTACTGTAGTACCAGAGATAGAGAAACGCTCTTCTAGCAGGACACAGACCAAGGGGGGGACGCCTGAAGTGGCACAGTATTTGTGAAGGACCGAAATCATTTGCATGGAACTGACATTCACTTGTCGTGGAATAGTGAAGGTTGTCTCTCAGTTCCCTCACAAAGGGCACTCGTCTGCGTACTTTGCGGACGTCCTCTGATCACGTATTTCCTTTGGGAGTTGGGCGTGAAATGCCAGATGGTTGGAGTCAGCAAAGACAGAGGATTATGATAAGATTCTTCCAGATAACAGAATGTATGTATATGTATGTATGTATATATATATATATATATATATATATATATATATATATATATATATATATATATATATATATATATATATATATATATATCAAAATTAGCCTTTATGAATAGAGTAGTTCTTGAGAAAATACAAAACAGTGCCCATTACCACTCTCCTAGTCTTATCTGCTGAAAGCCTATGCAGAAGACTTAAAATATACTGATATAATATATATATACATATATAATTTATATATATATATATATATATATATATATATATATATATATGTATATATATACTGTATATCTCAAGTTTCCTGCATAGGCGTTACTCCATGATTCAGCAGTTAAGACTAGCAGAGTCGTAGTGGCCACTGTTTTATTTTCTCTTAAGATCTGCTCTCTCTTAATCATAAAGGCCTAATCTTGATATATATATATATATATATATATATATATATATATATATATATATATATATATATATATATATATATGCTGTTATCTGGAAGAATATTATCATAATAATCCTCCTGCCTTTGTTATCTTTCGACCATTTGCCAGTTCACGCCAGAGGACGTCTGCAATCTACTAGATGTTTGCTCTTTGTGAGGAAACTGGGAGACAACCTTCACTAATACATGGCAAGTGAATGTCAAGCCAATGCGCAATGTAAATGACTTCGGTCCTTCATAAATACTGTTCCACTTGAGGTCTTCACCTTCGTCTGTAAGGTGCTGGAAGAAGAGTTTCAATATCTTTGGTGTTACAAACTCATTTTGCGAGCTGGGGACAGAGTGGCTAACGAAATTTGGTTGGGTGATTTAAAATTCGTACCAACTGCAAATTACTTATGTATGACGCTGGTCATCTCTATCTTTTCTCTCTGGGGTGGGGTGGGGTCGGGGGTGGGAGTGGAAGAGGGGCAGATTATATCCGTAACGCCAGGAATGACATCCATTCATGTGGTTGGTGTTTCTGACAGGCACTCTTACTTATCATCAGGTGAATGTTGAGACGGACAATTTCCAAACGCTTTTAAGAAATGCAGCATTCTGCTTTAGCGCTCATACATATTCTGACATGCGCCATCTAGCAGAATAATCTTTTTTTTATAACCCCCCTCCCCCAAATGGGGGACGGGGCTCCAAAGAAAAGACAAAAACGATGGCTACTGCCACACTCATGTTTCAATTGCTGAATTGTAGAATGGTTCCAGTTCTAACTCTCCTATCACACACTGTGATATTCATCCCTATCTCGCAACCTGCGCAATTTGGACCTTGCGTGAAGACTTTTTTATTTTTTTTATTCCGTCTCCGGCGGAACAAACTAGAACAGAGGAACATACGAACAGCAGAACATGCCAAAGTTGCCAAGGATTTCATTATCAAATCAATAACTTGGACGACTGGGCCGTGATATTTTGGGTTTGAAAAACTTTTAACTGGTAAAATGCTTGTTAACATGACACCCATAAATTCTGTACTGGAGGGGACGTTTAAGACAAATTTAGAGTTACTGATTGAGCTAGGATATTGATGTTGTATATACAACGATGGCACGTATATTTTTTTGCGTATATTGAGCCAAATTCTTTAACTGAGTGAGAACTGAAATGGGACTACAGCACTTAAATGCCGAAACGCTATGAACAGAATTATGAGTTTATTACATGTAATAATAACCTTTCTTGAATTTCTTAAATTCGGTTATAAATAAATTTGGGGATTCTGATTAAATATTTTTTTGAAAATTTTACTGTTTAACTCAACATAACCTGCAAATTCTAACGTTTGCTAAATGATGAGTTCTACCGTAAGTTTGGATTTAACGGTGATGATAAAATAGTTATCAATTACAATTTATAATAAAACTATACTACTGAAAAACGCATTGGTTAAATAATGTGCTAAATTGTCAATGTACAAATTGTCGATCTGTTAGACCATACGTCACAAACCAAAAATCCCTATTACAAATTTTAATCATTAAATACAAAGCAAACATTTTCTATATGCAACAAATACCATAAAAAACAGAAACATATCGCAACTCTTACTACTTAGATACATTTAAACTATTATTATTATCCAGGATGCTATAAGCCCACAGACTCGTATAAGGGAATTTAAGCAGTCCAGGACGAAAATATAAGAGAACGGGAAAAAACGAACAAGATGTAAGAAATTATATTGTGAATTGAAACCACAAAAGGTAACCCCCGCCCCTTAAACAAACCAGGACACCACCAAACCCCTTCCTTCCCCCCCCCCCGCCCCAAAACAAGATATAAACAACTAAATTGTGAATTGTAACCACAAAAGGTAAACCTGTCCCCAAAACAAACATGGACACCACCAAACCCCCTTCCTCCACCCCAAAACAAGATATAAACAACTAAAACTGCGTACTGAAACCACAAAAGTTAGCCCGCCCCTCAACAAACTTGGAATCCATCAAACTCCCGTCCTTCCGTCCTCCAAAACAAAACACACACACACACACAAAGCATATTGAAAATTCTGAGAAAGATTACCTCTTTTATAAGGGAACGGTCTCCTTGGAGACAGAGGTCAATAAATTAAAATTAACCTCTAATGACGACAGCACGCCAATGGAAGATACGTCCGCTGAAGGTGTGGAGAGGCGAAATCTTTCTCCCGCTGTTGTTTTGACCCGTTGCTCGGTAGCCAGGGTCGTTGGTGTGTGTGTGTGTGTGTCTATACACGGGGCCTTCCTTCCTTCCACCTTCTAATACCTTCATACTCCTTCCCTCTCTCTCTCTCTCTTTAATTTTCTTTGCCGTCGTCTTTCAATTTTTGTTTCTCTCTTTCTGATTGTATGGCCTTTTTCTCTCGTTTTTCTGCGTTCTTGGTCTTACATAATTGTCCTCTCTCTCTCTCTGTCTCGTTTTTTCTTAACTTTGGTTTTCATGGCTGATTTCTCTCTCTCTCTCTCTCTCTCTCTCTCTCTCTCTCTCTCTCTCTCTCTCTCTCTCTCTCTCTCTCGTTTTTCCTTGCCTTTGGCTTTCATTGCTGAATTCTGTTTGTCTGTCTCCTTTCTTTCTGCGCTTATTTGTTGCTTCTGAACTTTCTCTTATCAGGAGAGAGAGAGAGAGAGAGAGAGAGAGAGAGAGAGAGAGAGAGAGAGAGAGAGAGAGAGAGAGAGAGAGAGAGAGAGCGTAAATCACTCCTGGCCTTTACAGTGTATGTATTTTTCTGTTTATCATACCAACGAAACAAGTCAAGGCGTTGAACATGAAGTAAAATCACTGTTGTAGTGTATACATATACACACACACACGCATATATATATATATATACATATATATATATAAATACATAAATATAATACACACATACATACATAAAACACAACACAGTGTTCAAGTAGATTCGGTACTATATTATGACATTTTTAGACCTATGTCAATTACTACTATCATACCGTGCTTCTTTGCATTCCTTATATAATAAGAATATCCATCAGCACTTTCTGGAGTCTGTATGAGTTAATATACAGTCTTTTTGATTCATCAAGGTTTCTTTTCATTTTAATCTACAATAAGAACTTGAAGTTCCGGACTGATTGTTTTTTCCTTTCCCAGTCTCTAGGTGATGACGTCACTGCCAGTGGGTGGGCCCTTAGGTCTTGCCCTCTTATTGACCCTATTTGCTGTAGCGACCACTGTTGACAGTAAGTTACCAATTGGATATGATTTTGCAGTTCTTTCATTATTATTATTATTATTATTATTATTATTATTATTATTATCAGTAGTAGTAGTAGTAGTAGTAGTAGTAGTAGTAGTAGTAGTAGTAGTGTTTTAGTAATGTTGCTGTTTATTGCGTTTTCTACTACTCTTATCAATACCAACGACGTTGGTGACAATTGGAATTACTTAAATTTTAACCAATGTCATGACAATTTCGTATTTCATTATTGCTTATAGTTACATTTTTTCCAGATTATTATTATTGATATTACAGTAATGTTTCTGTTTATCGTATCTGCTGTTCTTATAATCACTGCCAATCTGAAAGCTTGTATATATTAAAAAATCATTTTTATTACAACCAATGTCAATGCTGTATTTAGCAGGCAAAATGATGCTTTTCTGACCCTTCCAAAATCTTTGTTTACTCTTACACAAAAAAGAAAGATTCGCGGACTTCAGCCTCTCCTCTGTGATGACACCTAGTAAACCCCTTTTCGTTCAACTTCTGCTGTTGTTCTTTTCTTCTACCTTCTACAGTTCTATAAAAATTGTTTCTGTCGTGTCCTACCTTCATTCTTTCTTCCCTTTAATTAATTTACTTGTTTACCCACAGTCTCTGCCAGTGACGATACTTTTAGCTGCTAAACTATGAATGTGTCAGTGACAGCTGACTTGTTCTACTCTGTAGTCACTTCAGGATGCTGGAAATGACTTAATGGATATCCATAAGAACAAAAAATATTTATTTTTTGCAGACATCGACGGAGCATGGAGCCCTTGGTCAAGCATGTCGACGCCTTGCTCCAAGTCCTGCGGAGGGGGCGTCAACCTGAAAGTTCGATCCTGCACAAACCCCTCCCCCCAAGGAAGCGGAAAGCTTTGTCTGAAGATGGACCTCATCAACCGGGCTGATAAGGAATGGAGATCCTTCGACTGCAACACTCAGAGCTGTTGGGGTTAGTCTTGTTTCAGCTGTTGCAGTTCATGTCACTGTTGTCTATGGTTGCCTATGTTAGATCTGTAAGTTACTTTATAATGTTAGACTCCGCTTTGTGGTCCGCTATGTTAAATCAGTAAGTTACTTTAAAATGTTAGACTTCGCTTTGTGGTTCTATATGTTAAATCTTTAAGTTACTTTAAAAATGTTAAGACTGCTTTGTGGTTTGCTATGTTAGATCAGTAAGTTACTTTAAAAATGTTAAGACTGCTTTGTGGTTTGCTATGTTAGATCAGTAAGTTACTTTAAAATGTTAGACTCTGCTTTGTGGTTCGCTATGTTGGATCTGTAGTTACCTTAAAATGTTAGACTCTGTTTTGTGGTTCGCTATGTTAGATCTCCAGGTTATCGTTAGGCTGTTAGATTCTACTAAGCAACTTAGCTGGGTTTAGTTACGTTACAGCAGTTGAAGATGCTTACATTACAGATGATGGACCTGATTATAATACAAATGTCGGAGTTGGTTATGTTATGTCGTTGGAATTAGTTGTGTTATGATTGTTACGACTAATTATATTCCAGCTGTCAGGGTTAATTATGTTGCAGGTGTTGGGTTCGATATATTTCAGTATTTCTAAATGTTATGTTTCATTTCTCTGGGTTATTAATGTTACAGCTTTTTACAAAAGGTGTACAAATCTATCATGCAGAAAATGTTGGAATTAGCTATATTACAGCTGTTTCAGTTGCAGTAGGTATTTACTAAGCTGTTGGACCTAGTTGTTACATTGGTTGGCTATGTTACAGCACTTTTTTGAACTACAGGTGCTGCAGTGCTTTACACTTCAGCTGTTGACAACAGTAAAAGTACAAATTTTGAAGATGATCTATGTCACAGCACTTTGTTATGCTACGGATGTTTCAGTTCTTTTGCAGCCACCAAGTGATCATCGCTCAGAGCAGAGTGGACCATGAATTTACAGGTTGAGGTTAGATTTTTTTTTCAGTTACAGTCATGTCTTTTCCCTTTACAGCTGTTGGGGTTTGGGTCGCACCATTTACGGGTGTCTGGGCCAGTTCTTTTACACTGGTTTAAGTTCGGTAATTTAAAGCTGTGGGCTGTAGTTATTGTTTTTTATAGAATGGTTTTCTGCAGCTACTGATGTTAAATACAATAAAAAACACTACTGTGTTTTTAATGTGGTTATACACCTATTCATTTCAGGGCTGGTGTGGGGGAACTGGAGCAACTGTTCCGCTCCCTGCGGAAAGGGCGTCCGCACCAGGTTGTCCATGTGTGGCACTGAGGTCTGCACCGGAAGTATGGCCAACAAACAAAGTGAACCCTGCAATGACTGGAACATAACTGCCTGCCCGAGTAAGACATTTCGAAATGAGAGAAACCACTCTGACCTAATGAGACCCAATTTGATAA
This sequence comes from Macrobrachium rosenbergii, assembly GCF_040412425.1. Classification (NCBI taxonomy): domain Eukaryota; kingdom Metazoa; phylum Arthropoda; class Malacostraca; order Decapoda; family Palaemonidae; genus Macrobrachium; species Macrobrachium rosenbergii. The sequence continues at coordinate 40,877,466 of NC_089753.1, read as the reverse complement.
AAGAAAGAAAAAAAAAAAAAAAATTTCAATTTCAGTAGCTCTGGAATCACACTGAGGCCCACTGCCGCTTGCATCAGACCCCCATTTAAAGTTAGTTCGATTAGGGAAAACAGACAAACAACTTACATTTTTCTTAGTGTAATGGGTCTAGGGTCACAATGAGACTTAATGCCGCTTGCACTAGACTCCCACCAAGACTGCTCACACGAATGATAAAAAAAGGCATAATGAAAAACACTTTTTGAGCTAAGTGAGAATAAGTCAGAATATACACATTGTTCCTACAAATGCTTTGGAAAAAAATTGAGAATATAATCATCTTCATTTACTTGATAGCTTCTGTTTTAAGATGAAGCCGGGTCCTAGTTGTTTGGAAATAAAACCTACTGGCACGGTACATTTAGGATTAAAGTTTTTTTTTTTTTAGATGGATTTAAAACCAATACTACTTATCGCGTTGCAGCAAAAGAAGGTATTGATTGGTCACACTTCAAGCGGGCAGAGTACTGAGACGACTATAGCTAACGTTTTAGTGACACAGTTAGAATGATTTGTGATTTGTTCTATCTCTCTATCTTTCTTTCCCCCGACCTATACTTGCACTGCTTTGCGCGATATCGGTTCCCATCAATATAAGCGTGGCAACGTCAACCTTTATACCGAAATGTTTAAGAGACATTTTTACACTTTTCTTTAGCGGTAGGAGAAAAAAAATCCCTTTTTTTATGCGTTCCTCCCGATTTTAGCGTGGCCAACTCAGTACTGGTTGAAGCTTGTGGGGGAAATGAATCATTTTTATGAATTTAGATTTGGAATGTCACCGTGAACTAACACCCAAAATATTAACTGGAAGAATTTCTCTGGGATCATTAATAGTGCAGTTAATAAAGGCGTCATGCAGCTGCAAATTGCCAAGCTTTCAGATGCTAACTGCCCTAAATATGTCAAAAGAACTGCAGTCCTAGCGTTCACACATTTCAGTTAGCATTTATTAACAAACATATACAAATGACAAGCAGTGAATTAGGAATCATCTCAGCAGTTTATATTAAGT
>NC_089753.1:40866412-40873912 GCF_040412425.1 Macrobrachium rosenbergii | reverse complement strand
ATATTTATACTCATCCCTTATACCTGCAGAACACAAAAACGGTAGCGCCTTCTGGAGCAACATCCTTTCAAGGGGAAAAGCGTGATTTCTCTCTCTTTCTCTCTTTCTCTCACACACACACACACATATATATATACACACACAATATACATACATAAATACATACATACATACAATAAAAAGTTTACTAAACACAACAGTATTCTTAAGATATGATATTTCTATTCCTAATCGTTTTTATCAGTCCTGACACAGATTAACTGAATGACATCCACCATCTTAAACATATCAGTTTTGTAAATTATAGTGAGAATAACTTATAGTGAGAAAAACACCCTTAAACCTTGCATTTGAACTAAGGGCTTGAATTGTTACTACTACTACTGCTGCTGCTGCTGCTGCTAATATTACTACTGCTGCTGCTGCTGCTGCTACTACTACTTCTACTACTACTACTACAATTTCTGAAATATCAACATCAACACCGCAACCAACATTACCTTTTCTTCCTCCAGCGCTCATCATAACCTTCCTTCTTTCCCAAAAGACAGCCTGCACGGCCGTGTCCATCCTCGTGCACCTCTTCTTCACCGCCTGCTTCATGTTCATGCTCCTGGAGGCCCTTCACATGTACTCCCTCGTGGCCTTCATCGTCAAGAAGGACGGGATGTTCACGAAGCTCCAGAACATCCTGGTGGGGTGGGGAGTCGCCGCCTTAGTCATCTTGGTCTGCATGGCGTTCCAGCTAGACAACTACGGGGGAGACTATCAGTGAGATCTACTATTATTATTATTATTATTATTATTATTATTATTATTATTATTATTTTTATTTTTATTATTATTATCATTAAGAATACATTCCTTTCAAGATTCTGTAAGTTTATTATTATTATTATTATTATTATTATTATTATTAATACTATTATTTTTATTATTATTATCATTGAGAATACATTCCTTTAAAGATTCTGTAAGTTTATAATTATTATTATTATTATTATTATTATTATTATTATTATTATTATTATTAATACTATTATTTTTATTATTATTATCATTAAGAATACATTCCTTTAAAGATTCTGTAAGTTTATTATTATTATTATTATTATTATTATTATTATTATTATAAGAATACGTTCCTTTAAAAATCTGTAAGATTATCATTATTATTATTAATACTAATATTTTTATTATTATTATTATTATTATTATTATTAAGAATACATTCCTTTAAAGATTCTGTAAGTTTATTATTATTATTATTATTATTATTATTATTATTATTATTATTATTATTATTATTATTATTATAAGAATATGTTCCTTTAAAAATCTGTAAGATTATTATTATTATTATTATTATTATTATTATTATTATTATTATTATTATGAATACATTCCTTTAAAGAATCTGTAAGTTTATTATGATTATTATTATTATTATTATTATTATTATTATTATTATTATTATTATTATTATATTATAAGCATGCATTCGTTTAAAAAAATCAGTAAAATTATTATTATCATAATTATTATTATTATTATTATTAAGCATACATTCTCTTGAAACAACGAACTTATAGCAACAACAAAAACAACAATTATGATAGTAATAATAATAAACCGTAATAATACAATCCAAATGATCCAGAACATACATTAAAAATTTTCATATTTTATGAATACATTCCTTTGAATACAACACTAAAGACCAGAATGAGGGTCAGGTGTAAATATATGAATAAATCTTAATCTAAATCTATAGTGAGGGCATAAATAAGCAAAGGAAAATCCACTTGAGTTTACTCTCGAGTAATGGAACTCGATCTAGAGATTATGGAATTGGAATATAGAAGTTAGGCTAATGGCCAAGCGCTTGGACCTATGAGGTCATTCAGCGCTGAAACGGAAATTGGCAGTACGAGGGTTTAAAAGGTGCAACAGGAGGAAAACTTCGCAGTTGCATTATGAAACAACTGTCAGAGAAGGTGGAAAGTCAGGCAGAAGAAAGAGAATATGAACGGAAGTACAGTACAGGGAATGAAAGAGGTTGCAGCTTGGGGCCGAAGGGACGCTGCAAAGAACCTCAAGTAGTGCGTACAGTAAACCATGTGAAGTGCACTGACGGCCCTACCCCCTACGGGGATCTAGAGATTATGGAAGGCCATGGAACAAAGGCTATGATACGGTCAGGTCTTGAAAATAATAATTTTTTTATCTGCCATATGGCGGCAAAATTTGACAGTTTGGGTGACAAATCACTCGCAAAAGACGGTACAAAACCAGTCAATCACGCGTAACATAAATGAAAAGCAGGAACGTAAAGACTTTGGCAACCAGCTACCTTGTTCGCTGGCAGCTATCTACTGCTCTAAGTTTTTCTGACGTACTGCAGTTCATGAATATATTTACGTACCCTCACTGGTAAAAATGAGTGCAATTACTTGTAATTCACTCTTAGCACTGAAATCTATCAATTCGCACGAGTCAATAAACTGCAAACTGCGGAACGGCCTCGATGACTTGAAAGTCTCTCAGTGCCTTCCTTTTCATGCAATTCTGTTCTCCAATAGGCTATATCTGGACAAAACTCCTTGCAATAATCTACAATTAAAAATAACTGGCTTCTTCTGACCATTGCTTCTGAATGTTTCGTAATTTGGAATCACCATTTCTGCAGTCAAGGTTTCTTTTCCCTGACATTTAATTTTTCCTTTTTACATTCTGCAAGGTTTAGAATGTGCCCCTTCAGAACTAAAGCGGTGCTTTCTGTCGCTTCTCAAGTGTGGGCCACACTTCAGAACTGCGTTTCAGTCGCTGAGGCAGGCATCCTCAGGAATGTAATTATAGTCATGTCAGCTCCACGATGTGGAGTATGGATTGAGTAAACTAAGTTCGGATACACTAGTAAGGGCTCTTGCTCCAGGAGCAACATACAAATGATGACATCGACGTGGAACTATTGAAGAGCCTTAACACAGACCTCTATAGTTACTCGTGCCACTGGGCACAGAAATTCAGTCTTATAGATCATGCTACATAAACAGCCTACCGAGTGTGGACTCCTCTAGTGTATGAAGTACCTGTGGCTACATAAAAACAATGATGAATGGTAAGCAGATTTGAATTATGGCCATTTGGCTATAAAACCAAGCACTGGGAAACTTTCAGACATTCAGCGCTGAAGACTGTGGTTGAACAGCAAGGTGGAAGAAAGGAAGCCGGAATGGAGGTACAATTGTAATAACCACTGTCCTAGCTAATTTTATCACAGATATAAATACTTTTCATTATGAACAACAGTAATACATTATAACGTAATAACTTCATCTGAAGATTAATAAGTGGGTGCAGCTACGGGTCGTAGAGACGCTGCAAACAAAGGAGCAATGCCCACAGTGCACCACGTGAGGTGCACTAACGGCACTCCCCCTCCCCATAAGGAAGTGTAGAGATCATAATTATTTCCTTTCAGTGTTAGCGAAAATACGTTTCGAATTTTCCTAATTATTGTTTATATATTTCTAGTTGCTGGCTGAGGATGGACACACCCTTAGTCTACGGGCAGTTTATGCCGATCCTCATCATCATAATTCTGACATTTGCTCTGATTGAAGCTGCTGGCGCTGTTAATTACAAGCCATTAACGGGTAAGTGCCCTAGAGATTGATCACAGAGTACAGAAAAATATTTAGGATTTTTGCAATTTGATGCTAATTTCTACCCTAAAACAATTTACCTTGTTTTTGACTCATTTATTTATATCTCTATTTATTCACTAATTTAACTTGTTTCTTCTCTAATAACTGATCTCTTCTTTCTGCATTACCTATTTTCTGTAACTTCTTTCAAATGAACAAAATACTCTTTGGACGCTTAAATTTCAAGTGAATGGTCCCTGTAGGCTCGTTCCATATGAATAGGGGTATATCTTCTGAATGATAATGATACGACTGTAGTAATGGATTCATGGAGAGAGAGAGAGAGAGAGAGAGAGAGAGAGAGAGAGAGAGAGAGAGAGAGAGAGAGAGAGAGAGAGAGAGCGTGGAATTGGTGAGACTAAGAATAGATATGTTTCTGAATTACAAAACAACACTGATTAATGGAATAAGAATTAACAGTCAATAATTTTCACATAATGAGTGGCACTTGTAAAGTGCCATTATTACTAATTTCTGCATTTTTCTCCCACGCTTCTTAAAAACAGCAGACACGGAATACAATGGTATTAGAGTAAATATAGCGAACAGACTCTAACTCCTTCCAACAAGGAAGTTATTTTGCAGGCTCCGTTTGTTTGTTTGTGGTCTACTCGTTTGTTAGGGTGTGTCCGCACTACAGTAAACATGTCATAGTCATACGTCGGAGATTTATCGCATACATATCACAAACAAGTTATAAACAAGTCTGCGACCAGAAGTGGAGAACTACTTTAGGCCGTGGCTGGATAATCGTGCGAAACTGGTTAAAAACTACCAATAAGTCGTCGACTTGTATCCAACATGTTTGTGATGTGTGAGCAAGAAGTTACCTACATGTGTTTATGACATGTTTCATTGCAGTGTGGACGAACCATTAGTAAAGCAACACAACCTTTACGTGTGGATTTTAGAAAGGACCTTTCTGATTGGTCTCTGACTCTCTTCCCCCGTGGGGGGGGGGGGGGGGAGCCCGTTAGTGCCGTCAGTGCACCTCATGCGGAGCACTGTAGGCATTACTTAGGGTTCTTTGCAGCGTGCCTTCGGCCACTAGCTGCAACCCCTTTCGTTCCTGTTACTGTACCTCCTTTCATATTCTCTCTTCCATCTTACTTTCCACCCTCTCCTAACAATTGGTTCATAGTGCAACTGCAAGGAATTCCTTCTGTTCCTCCTGTTACAACTTTCAGACCTTTTACTGTCAACTTCCGTTTCAGCGCTGAATGACCTCACAGGTCCCAGTGCTTGGCCTTGGCCTAAATTCTATATTCAATTCAATTCAATCTGACTCTCTTCAACACTACAGTAAAATGTGTCATATAGACACGTTGGAAATTTATCACGTTCATGTCACAAACAGCTTAAAAACAAGTCGACGACCGGAAGTGGAGAATGCCCTTGGGAAATGATGGATAATCGTAAGAAGCTATGGTTAGAACTACCAATATGTCGTTGACTTGTATCCAACAAGTCTGTGATAAGTTACCGACATGGTTTTATGACATGTTTTACTGCAGTGTGAACGAACCATTGGTATAACAACATAGAAGCCTTTCCAATGATTTTAGAAGGACCTTTTGGAACAATGGAATATACAGAATTTAGGCTAAAGGCCTAGCGCTGGGACCTGTGAGGTCATTCAGCACTGAAAAGGAAATTGAGAGTAGAAAGGTTTGAAAGGTGTAACAGGAGGAAAGCCTCGCAGTTGCAATATGAAACAGCTGTTCGGAGAGGGTGGGCAGTACGATGGAAGAAAGAGGATATGAACAGAGGTACAGAAAAAGGAATGAAAGGGTGGCAGCTGGGGCCCGAAGGGAGTTGCTACGAACCTTTAGTAATGCCTATACAGTGCACCGCGTGAGGAGGTGCACTGACGGCATTAACCCCCCCACGGAATGAGAGGAACCTTTAGACGAAGATTTGCGGTCTCCAAACACCCTTGCTGATTAGTCTCCGTCTCTCTCTTGCCCAAGGAATGGACAGAACGCAACTCGTGAGCGCGAAGATCTCGCAGCGTACGAATCTAATCATAATGCCGCTCGTCTTCTCGCACTGGATGGTTGGGATGTTGTCCGAATACGAACAAAACCTGCCCCTCTACGGAACATTCTCTATCCTTAATGGCGTCACAGGGGTTGCTGTGTTTATCCTTCACAGCTCTAACAACCAGCAGGTAAGATGCTATTTGCAATTTTCTAGCGCGATATTAAATGATTGCCTTACTACAAGTCTCTATTCTTCATCGATATGGAGAAGTAACTGAGTGGGTAGAAAGTTAAGACAAGGCAAACCATTCTGAGCTCCAGAGAGCAATGGCAATCTTTAAAAAAATTCTAAAATAGTGGTTTTCAGGGTAAAGAAATGCTTCTCTTCAGCTGTAGAAAGTGAAAAATATAAATTTTCATATACATACATATTTGGCAAGAGATGCACACAGAAGTACACACACACACACACACACATATATATATATATATATATATATATATATATATATATATATATATATATATATATATGTGTGTGTGTGTGTGTGTGTGTGTGTGTAATTGTAATGGCCACAATGCCCTCTTAACTTCTAGAATTCTTTGCACTTTTTTAGGATACGCTTGTCACTACAAAGCCTTAAGACCCAAGTGCAAGTCAGATCGGTAACGTGAACTCGTTTTGATTATGGGATGCGGGTTCGTTTCCCGTTACCGGACATCATAACTGCTTCAAATTTCTTGCACTTGGATCTTAAGGCTTTGAAGTGACAAGCATATCCAGAAAAGCTCGAAGAATTCGAGAAGTTAAGAAGGCATTGTGACTATTACAATGACATATGTATCTGGTAAAAAGTGACCAGTAGATTCTACATAAACGTACGGTATAATGCATGTTTATATATAATATGTATGTACATTATATATGCACACATATGTATATATACATATATATATGTATACATATACTCTATATATATATATATATATATATATATATATATATATATATATATATATATATATATATATAATATATATATATATATATAAGAATTTCATGTTACCATTTGCAAAGTAAACATCGACTCTGAATTCAATCCAGGTCCGAGAAAAACTACAAGGCTGCTACAGGTCGATGTGCAAAGGTTCTGCTGTAACCAGATAAGAAGAAAAGAAGAAGAAGAAGACTGCCTGCAAGTAAAAACAAGAAACAAAAACAATGGAAGTCTCTTGCCTTTGACTGCTAAAGCCCTGACAGTCTGCTAATGCATGCCTCTGCAAGAGAGCAACACTGTCAAAAGAAATTTCCACTGTACCCAGATCACCTGAATTTTTTTTTTTAAAGAATTTGAAGAAGGAAGAGAAAGAAGAGGAATCGGATTTAACATGATATAATGTTGAGGAAATTGCACATAGCTATTTATGTAGATCACAACTTTAGAAACAATATATTTACTATCTTACTGGATCACTTGTGAAATCATATATTGCCACACCATACTATACATTTACCCTAGTGTCTTTTAAAGTTATGCTAAAAGGAAAATAACATAAAAGAAATGTATCACAATGACAGAATATATGCAAAGAAAAGTATTTAACGAAGCACGACCTATATTATATTATTACCGGCACTTTGTCTTCATGAGAACGTTTTCTCAGATTTAATCAAAACACAAAAAGTAGTTAAGAAGAACGACGCAGCAATTCAAGTAATTGCTAATGATATGCACAACTGTAAAACATATATTATTATAAAGATGTATTAATCCATAAAAATTTCAGTTTTAAATGAGTGATTTGTG
>NC_089753.1:40853912-40856412 GCF_040412425.1 Macrobrachium rosenbergii | reverse complement strand
TCGAGTCCGGTACCTCAGGGCGTCAGTTCGAGTCTTTTTTTATGTTTGTTTGAGAGAGAGAGAGAGAGAGAGAGAGAGAGAGAGAGAGAGAGAGAGAGAGAGAGAGAGAGAGAGAGAGAGAGAGACTAAAATTTAGTGGGATTAAGAGACTATACGTATTTATACATGTCTTTTCCTCTATTAATAATCTGACATCCTTAACGGCAATGTATTTTCCTGCATAACATAAATCATATTTTCTAGATGTTTATCGAATTGAATTGAAGTGAATATAGAAGTTAGGCCAAAGAACAAGTACTGGGACTTATGAGGTCATTCAGCGCTGGAAAGGAAATTGTGAGTAGGTAGGTCTGATAGGTGCAACAGGAAGAGAACCTCGCAGTTGCACTATGAAATATTTGATAAGAGAGGGTGGATAGCGAGATGGAAGAAAGATAATATGAACGGAGGTACAGTCAAAGGAATGACAGAGGTTGCAGCTAGGGGCCTAAGAGACGCTGCAAAGAACTTTTAGTAATGCCTACAGTACACCGCATGAAATGCACTGACTGAAAGTTTTTTTTATTCAATTTTCACTGTAACGTCTCTAATGACCCTAAGTGCATTCAGAGAGAAACAAAATAAAATCTCCTCACCGTTAAAAGCTGTAATTATATTTGCGTTTTGCTGTCCTAATGGACACTAATTGCTGTCGGATGTCCCATACATGAAGAGTTGCAATTATAATCTCATTTATTTTCTTGTTTTATCTTTTCGGTTGCAATTCGTCTGTCAGTTATCGTTTCTAATTTTCCTGAGTAAGTTTTTTCCTTCTAGGTCGTCACTATTCCACAACCTTATTTTTCAGTCTCATTTGAAAAGTGAATTTTGGAGGGCTCTCATAAACCCCCTCCCCACCAGGTTCGACGGCAGAACCTCATTTTATTGGCTAAGTGTTCTTACATAACTTTTGAAATTCTAATTGAGAGAACTCTTGCTTCGCAAAAAAAAAAAAAAAAAAAAACTAAGATAATCTTATTTTTGTGACACTCTCAATAAGTTTGATTCTTAAAAGGAACGTTTGTTCATATGCATAACGGCCAAACGTTCGCTTGGCATGACATAAGAAAAACGTTTGCTATTTACTTAAAAATTCATAAAAGCAACGTTCGTTTATTTAGAAACAACTAACTGTTACTTCCTCATTTCCGTTTCAGAGGGTTTACTTCCAAAAGACTGCGTTTGGTTCATATGTTAAAAAAAAAGTTTCTTTCAATATATAGAGTCCAACGTTTCCCCTAAGTAAATAATAAAAAAGAACGTTTTGGTCCCCAAATAACTGCACATCACAGAAACCCTGCTTATAACGCATGGCCAACGAATATTTGCTTTCATAACAGCCAGAACATCTGTCTCACAATTTTCTGCATGGAAATGTTTGTTTTGCAAGCATAACAATATTTGCTTAATGAGCACGGTAGGAAACTTGTTCACAAAGCGTAACACACGACGAGCGACTCTCGTTGTCAACGGGAAAATACTTAGCAAATTGAGCGCGTGTACTCGACGCTAACGTTAGCAATTACGCGCAGAGTGAAGCAAATTGGAATTAATATATCTTTCTAATTGCATAGTCCGGAAGCAGTTAAAGGCGGAATCGCTGAATTTGATGACATTATCAAACAAAAAGCTTTCTGGTCGTCTGACAGCAATGAATTAAATGATACACAGAAACAACAAATTAAATAAGATATGTTTACCACATAGGATTGGTGTCACGTAAGTAAGTTTATTTAACTCAACAAATTAACTCACAGGACCATTAACTTGATAAAAAAAACCCAGGTAACTTCAAAAGAAGACTTAGAAGTTATAAAAACTAACAGGACCATTACTCAATTAAAAAAAAAACAGATAACTTCAAAAACAACTTAGAAGTTATAATAATTAACAGGACCATTACTTGATAAAAAAAAACAGATGACTTCAAAATAAGACTGAGAAGTTATAAAAACTAACAAGACCATTACTTAATAAAAAATCCAGATAACTTCAAAAGACGACTTAGAAGTTATAATAACTAACAGAACCATTTCCTAATAAGAAAAAAACACCCACATAACTTCAAAAGACGACTTAGAAGTTATAATAACTAACAGGACCACTACTCAATAACAAACACCCAAATAACTTCAAAAGATCATTCTGTTAAAAACGAAATAACACGTCTCTCTCTCACTGGCATCTTCCTAAATAGATAGATAGAATATAGAATTCAGGCCAAAGGCCAATCACTGGGACTCATGAGGTCATTCAGCGCTGAAACGGAAACTGACAGTAAAAAGAACTGAAAGGCGTAACAAGAGGAAAACCTCGCAGTTTCACTATGAATCAACCGTTAATATTTATTATTTTTATTTATTTTTATTTATTTATTTATATATTTTTATTTCTTTTTTATTTTTATTCATTTTTATTTTTTTATTTACTGGGAAGGGTGAAAAGTAAGACGGAAGAAAGA
>NC_089753.1:40836412-40843912 GCF_040412425.1 Macrobrachium rosenbergii | reverse complement strand
AAAATATTTCAGTTTATGGTGAAAAATAGGTCAGTTTCTGATGAAACATAGGTTAGTTTCTGCTGAAAAATATGTCAGTTTCTGCTGAAAAATAGGTCACTTTCTGATGAAAAATAGGCCAGTTCCTGGTGCAACATATGTCAGTTTCTGGTAAAAAATAGGCCAGTCTGTTGAAAAATAAGTAAGTTTCTGGTGAAACATACGTCAGTTTCTGGGGAAACACAGGTCGGTTTATGGTGAGAAATAGGTTCAGTTTCTGGTGAAAAATAAGTCCAGTTTCTGGTGAAAAATAGGTTAGTTTCTGGTGAAAAATAAGTCACTGTCCGGTGAAACAGAAGTTAGTTTCCGGTGAAAATACGTATACCTCTTCCTTCGATTTCGTTTTTATCAAGCCGTCTTTTTGGCTTTCTGAGGAAATACGAACTGACTATTAACTTACAACTATATCGTGACAAAAACAATAGATGGAAGGAAGAAGTTTGTGCATTTTCCATCAGAAACTGACCTATGAGAATCAGAAACAACTACGGCGCTGCGAAGATTCCTGCAAAAATATTCAGGAAATGAAAACTCGTGCCCCTCAAGCATATCATATCATAAGAAAGGCAATAAGACTGCTGCCGCTGCTCTGTTAAAAACAACAAGAAAAGTACAAGGATGGTGACTCTTGGGAGTCTGAATTTGCTTGATTTCTGGAACATATGAGAAAAATTTGACAGCTGATTTGTTTGTGGAGAAGAATTTTGATGGTTTGGCCCTGAGTTAGACAAAGATGAAAGAACAATGTGTACAGGAATAGGAAAAACTACAGGTGATTTAGTCACGGGTAGCTGAAGACTGTAGAGCTACGGTGGTAGTAAAAAGTAAAACCTGGACACTGTTGCCCTAGAGAGTGGCAGTGGTTTAGGGTACAGATTCGGGTACCTCATGGCAGAAGAGCGCCTAAAGGGCTGTGGACCCCTAGGTGGGAGTAATGCCTTCCAAATGGGGGGTAAACCTTTTCTCCTGATGCCATCAATGGTAACGATACTTTCTCACTGCCGTAGAAAGTTGGGAAAAGAAAATAATAGCATCCTCTCCACTCCGCTTGCTGTGAACGTTAACAAATGGCCTGGGAATGGGGTTGGACCCATGCCCCGAATTGATATCAAAATCCAAAAACAGATAACATTAATATATATATATATATATATATATATATATATATATATATATATATATATATATATATATATATACTGTATATATGTGCGTGTGTCACAGTAAGACTGTGAAACCAGGGATTTCACGAAATCCTTGAAGTTTTCAGGGAATTCGTAAAATCACCAATTCACTTAGGGCCAATTGATCCCAGAGGGGGCTAGTACTAAACACGGCGAAACAGTGATTCATCTATAGTACACTGTTTCGCCGTGTCTAATACTAGCCCCTTGTGGATTACTAAACACGACGAAGCAATGTAGATGAATCACTGTTTTACTTCTGGGATCAAATGTCCTTAAGTGAATTGGTGATTTCATGAATTCCCTGGTTTCACAGTCTTACTGTCACAGACATATATATATATATATATATATATATATATATATATATATATATATATATATATACATATATATTATATATATATATATACATATACATAATAATATATGTATACACAGTATGTATTATGTTTTTTCTTCATTACCCAGGAATAATTGCCTTGATTCTTTGAAGTATCAATAGCATATGCAAATTATTTGCCTTTTGGCTGTTAGCTTTAAGAAAATGAAATAGCCTGATACCAATACTGAAAAGACAAAATTGCATGCCAATGCCCATCAAGGAATAATGATAACTGGATCTTCAGTTATGAAACCTCTCCTGTAATGTTATCAGTGAATTTTCGCTTCAAAGTCTTCAAAATTTAATTCTGAAATACTGCTAATATTTATCTAACTGGATTCTTATTACAGCATCACAAAAGAATAATTTCCCAAAAATAATATCAAACTTGATTTTTAGAATTTAAGCTCCTCTGGTCAGGTATCAAAGGCCATTCCCTTCCAAAAAACAAAAAAAAAAAAACTAAATGAATTAATAAATTTATCTGCAAATAAGAATTTACTCTACTTGATTACCACGGGCATTTTTTTTAACCTCTTCTGAAATAAGAGCAATACTAATTTTGTCAGCGACGAGTGCTAACAAATATATTTAAAACCGTGGTGTAGGCGTTAGTAAGTTATCTCAAGAACGGATGAACGGATTTAGATGGTACTGAGTGAATGCTTTCGAAACAGAGGCAGGAACTACTCCGGAAATGCGACTCTTCGTTTCTAATATGGCGGCTGAGACGGCACGCAATGTTCGGTTACGGGTGGAAGTCTTTTCCTGATTTCGTCATCATCATTGTCGGAAGTCGATTATTAGCTCTTGTGACGTAAATGTAATTCAATACATCAGTACCAATCTTGTGATAATTAAGCTCATCGAAATGATTCCGGAAGAATTTTACTTTCGTGATAACCTTGATACATACATATACATATTTGCTCAATATTTGAGTTTTTTTTATCGTTGTATATTCGCATCTTTATGGATCCACTATTTTTCCCAGTTTTTATGTGTCCTTTTATTCCTCTTCCATGTTTGCGCGTTTTATTGACTATTGTTTCTATGCATGCGTCTTTTATTTTTACAGTTTTTGATGCGAAGGATAAGCCAAGCAACTCTGATCTACTCCTGCGGCGATAAAATTTTTATTTTTTAAACTAAAGATGTGAAAAATTAAATTTTGCATTTAAGGGACTCTCTTTTAGTCTCTTTTAAAGCTTAAATCATTTTTCATCTGCAAGTTTTATATTACACTCCCTTTGCTTTCTACATATTTAATCTCCTTTAAATCTTAAATCATTTACCATTTGCGAGTTTAACATTACATTTCCTTTTCTTCGTAAACCATCTCATCTTTAGTACTTAAAAAACACCTAAGTTTTTCAATAAGCAAATATCCCCAAAGTACAGCAAGCCGCACTGTTCTCCATTCCAAGTTGGGATTCGAACCCATACACGACAGAAGGAGCGAGATTATTTCTATCCCACTGTTCTAAGAAGAGAATACGAACTTATTTCAGTTCAACTTGGCTTAGACTCGGCTGGCTCTTTTAAACTGGCGTTACATCAAGTATGGTCATCGACGCCACAGATCCGTCTTTTGGAAGGATGGTTTTAGGTCTGGGTATACAGAGGAAAGAACATTCCAGAGCCTGGTAGCAAATGGTGAAAGGAACTGTCTTCAAACCGTCCAACCTGAAAATCTGCCAGTTAACCAGTCACTCATCACGTGCATCATGTTAATTACCCTATATTTCTGACTGATTCATGCTAGCCTTACTTACGATGATGGTGAGGGGGAAGGGATGGAGGGAGGGAGGAGGTGAGATATGCATCATCACGAGCAACAACCTTTATAAAAACAAAGGAGAGGTTGGCAGAGGCAAAGGTTGGGCCGTTACAAAGGGTATAACCTTTCTCATTACTACTAACACTACTGTGGGAGAGGATCATCTCATTACAGGAGTCACCACAAGGACAAAGAGATGTTTTCCCTCGTTGGGTGACCGATGATACACGTTCAAGACAACACAAAAGGTCTGTTAACAAAGAGGATATGGTCATTTCCGTAAGGAAGGATGGACAAACGCGTCCTTTCTGTATTCCTCTCGGTCGCTGTCAATCTGTTTTTATGCCTCCCTTTTCCCTCGGTAGCGTCAATCTGTTTATCAAGCATCTGACGCGCAAGATAAAAGAAAATTCTGTGTACTCTTTGTTCCGAAGAGAAAGGGTTTGGTTATACGTTCCAAAAAGAATGATCTATCTGAAAAAAAAAAAAATAGCACATAGGTGACGAGAAACTTATTCATCAAACAAATACACTTTAAGTGCTCGTACTTGTTTGAGTGTTGGCACATCCATAAGAACAAACATTCACCACATACACACGCACACACACACACATATATAAACTGAAAGACAGAGACCGCTGCAACCAAGCCACACAAGTCATAAAGGAAGTTGTGTGGCTTGGCTGGCAGCGATCTCGTCTTTCAATTGACAGACCTGGGTTCGATCCTGATGTGAGTCAGAAATTTATTTCTGTCCCACACGTGATTGCGTGTTGATTATACATTATATGCATATGTAATTATATATATATATATGTATATATGTATACAGTATATATATGAATATATATATTATATATATATTATATATATATATATATATATATATATATATATATATATATATATATAAAGATAAAATCCACGAAGGAAACGGAAACACTGGAGTGCTGCGAGGCCTTTCGACACTAGTCCTTTACTTAGCAGTTCCATATTTTCGTGATCCAGTTATACATATATATATATATATATATATATATATATATATATATATATATATATATATATATATATATATATATATATATATATATACACACACATATATATATATATATACATATGCATATATATAAACTTACATCTCAAAGGCACAAAAGGACATCGTTCTCTTCTCCCTCAAAACAAAGTTACATAAGCAACTCATCCGGAAAAGATAGAATGAATTCCTTACAGCGCAGATCTACGATCAAAGCCCAACGGGAATCACGAAATGGAAAATGATATTCCTGCCTAAGGATTATCTCTTCCTTCTAGGCTCAATCCAATTCTTCCTCCCCTCGGGAGGAATCTAATTCCTCACATAGGTGTAATACGCTTAAGCCCTTGTGTTATCCAATTAAGGGCGGATTCCTCCGGCGCTACGGGAAGTCGGGAAAACCCACATGACGAAGAAAGTTCCACAGTTTTCTAAAATTCCACTTTCTTCTTTTCGGGCGATTCTCAACGGTTTCCTTTAGTCGACCTTCGATATTCGTTTTTATAACACAAAACTTTTTATAACCCGAAGCCTTGTATGGAATGGAATGGAATATAAAATTTAGGCCGAAGGCCAAGCACTGGGACCTATGAGGTCATTCAGCGCCGAAGGGGAAATTGAGAGTTAAAGGTATAACAGGGGGGAAAATCCCGCAGTTGCACTATATAACAATCGTTAGAAAGGTGGAAAGGAAGTTGGAAGAGAGAGAGTATGATCGGAGGTACAGTAAAGGGAATGAAAGGGGCTGCAGCCAGGGGCCGAAGGGACGCTGCAAAGAACCTTAAGTAATGCCTACGGTGCACTGCGTGAGGTGCACTGATGGCGCTACCGCCCTACGGGAATCTACTCTTTATGTTTTTCCTTATTATAGTCTTATCTTTGACTTCCCCAATTATGAAATACAGACCCTGGCAAACTGGAAGACAACATACCATGTTGGGGGAAGAAACGTTTTGAAAAACAATTATGTCAGGGTTACTGTTCTTTTATTTGTTATTCTAATGTGATTATCATCGCAAACATGCTCTGAAGTACTATATTTTTATTCTATAATTAGTAAAGAGTTATTTTTCAATGATACTGTTTATTTGCTTAAGCGTAATTTCATCACATACACACCTTAAACCTTGAAAGGTAAAAGAGAGAGAGAGAGAGAGAGAGAGAGAGAGAGAGAGAGAGAGAGAATGTGCTCCAGATGTTTTTGCGCCTGAGATAAAGCCATGCCGGATTGCTTATTTTTCCTTAAGGAACAGACTCAAGAAGCACCTAGGAACTCAACACACAAAATAAAAACAATATTCTTACCTCGTCCTACCCTACACCCCGCCCCCTCCCCTCAGCCCAAGTCAGCCCGTCAAACTCAAGTAAAAAGGTTGGATGTTGATTTCCACAGAATTCGAGCACCAAGCGATGAAAAGTTTATTAAGAAAGAGCCTTCATTAAGCGACTCTCAGTATCATTTCCCGGTAAGGTAAGACACGCCGTTATGACGAGGTAAAGACGTCCTCGTCCTTCGAGGAAAGAGTAAGGAATGAGTGATGAAAGAGCAAGGAAAGAGTCATATAGAGTAATCAGTACTTCCATAATGGCGTTCTTGCTGCTCATTTGCCTAATGGTGATAGCGTTCTCGTTCAGCCTAATGAGGAGGAAGTGCTTTCATCTTCTCCCTGCTTTGAATTTCCGTCAAAGAACATTAAAAAGACTATTTCCCGACAAGAAATATGCTGATTCATATCTCCTTTGATAATAATACTGCCCTACAATGGAACACTGCAGTATCTGCAAAATTGTCGAAATTGAGATATGCCACCTACTGGGCTCGTGAAACACTAATACACCAGTTACTGCAGTTTCAGAATGATTCTTCAATGCTTTCCACAAGTATTTTGGGGGTCCCATTTGCAGTGTCTGCAAAATCAGTAGTAAGGCAAGGGAGTATCTACCATTTTTCTCAGATTTGTATTTTTGCAGATACTGCAGTCTTCCAATTTAGGGCAGAATATGTCAGCGAATGCGTGTTTCCTCTTGCGGAATACCGTGTTCTTCCAACCTCGCTGTTGTATCTTACTATTAGTCTTCATAGTCGACGCCAGTCAGCTAAACGATTATTCTTCATGTTGCGTCCCGTTGCACAAAATAATGTTCGCGAGAAATCGTTCTCAGTTGTAGTAGTAGTAGTTCTCGGGACTCGCCTATGAAACAGCTCCCTTTCTCAAACTGCAAATGGAACGTGATTGTCTAGGGCACTCAAAGTGTCGTTATCACGGCTCACCCGAAACGGTGGTGGTGGTGGTGAGATCGAACGGAGTGTGAAATAAAGTGAAAAAAAAAATATATACGAAATTCCCAAAGTGAAATAATGAAAAGTAAAACGAGAAAGATATTAAGATTGTATTATGTAAAATATATTTGCTATCGATGAATTTTAATCAAATGATGGAATTACACACGACACTGGGAAAATTTAAAAAAATAAAAAAATTGATATTTAAAGCTAAATACAACCATCTGGCCTATTTCCGAAGAAAGTTTCACCTTTAAGAAAAATGTCATTGTTCAAATTCGAAGAAATCAGGGCAATAAAATAATGCTTAGAATAAGGGACAAAAATATATAAGCATATAGCGCTTCAGTAGTGTCATTAGGCTTAACTTCAGAAAAAAATTCTGTTGCCACAAAAACGAAGGAAATATTTAACTGCGGACAAATATAACATAAACAAAAATATAAGAAAAAGAAAGCTAAATATTTAAATTTTCAATATTTACCTCTTCCTGTCACCAAACAAATATTCACCTAATAAAAAAAATCGTTAAAAAGAGAAAGCTTAGAGCTGACCACCACTTCCTTTCCTTACACATTTTGGCAAGGGTCATCCGAGACAGATTGGCCTCTCTTGCAAGCTGACTGCTGCGATTAGCCCTCTCAAAAGAGGCTGTAAGAGGAAAGCGATGTTAATTGATGTTGCGATTATCTTTCCCGAAAAGAAAGAAGCCCAAGCACACACACACACATGTACGTACATTTATATATATATATATATATATATATATATATATATATATATATATA
>NC_089753.1:40806412-40833912 GCF_040412425.1 Macrobrachium rosenbergii | reverse complement strand
AGATGTTGTTCTTTTGTGCATACTCTGTCCTTATCATCTCTCTGTTTCTCTGAGATTTATCTTAGAACCCCATAACTCTCTTAATATAATTATTATATTCTCTATTAAGCAAACTTTGCAAATCTTGTGTGTTTTGCTCTCTAACACAATAACATACGCTTATTCTAAGACTAATTTCTATCCTTACCTTAATCTAAACCTTGTATTCTACCTCTAACCACTTTTTCATTATAAAACCCAAGAGAAGGGAAAACAGCAACGGTAACATAACATTCCCTTGCAGCACCCCACTATTTACTGTAAATGCACTTGACAAGACTCCCTCAACCTTAACTTAGCATCTACTGCGTCCACGGAGACAGTCAATTAGATTCACATATCTAAAGGTTATAATATATCTAAAGGTTATACTATATCTAAAGGTTATACTATACTGACGTAAGACATTCCATAATTACTCTCTCCCATTTACAGATGGTTGTCAGCGTCGACGGTCTACTAGAGCGTTTGGGAACCAGGTATCAGCTCCTAGTGTTCATCCTACTCATAGTCTGCCTCAAACACGTTGCCCTGAATCACCATCTTCATTATCACTACCTGACAACTCCGCCTCACCACTGCAAGGTGAGAGAATTTATTTATTTGATTTTTTTTTTGTACTCAGAGGTTACAGGGACAGGCAGCTTAATACATTCATCAAAAAAAGACGAAGATGGTTGTGCACTGGATAAGTAGAGAAGGGGCTTATTATTATCATTATTATTATTATTATTATTATTATTATTATTATTATTATTATTCAGAAGATGAATCCCTCTCCATATGGGGCAAGCCTACGAGGGTCACTAATTTGAAATTCAAGCTTCCGAAGAATATGGTGTATATGTTTGAAGAAGTTACAGATGATAATAGGAAATACAGAAAGAAGAGATCAGTTATTGCATAAAAAACGAGATTAATGAATAATTTAAAAAATAAATACATAAAAAATATAAATAACTGATTAAAATACGAGCCATAAACTTAGTTCCTGCCAGGATAGGGAAACACGAAGTCACCAATCCATAATAAATTTAGTGCAGATTACCACTTTTCCCTTCGAGCTTGGCAATTGCTGATCTCTTCCCCATTTGTCTAGACTTTGCCTCATTAAGTCCCTTATAAGCTAGGGGAAACTCCCACTGCTGGCTGGTGCTGAGTTGATACTGTACAATCATTCTCCTGTACGGATGAAGCATGACCTCAGGTCAAGCTAAAGGCAGACTGAGACGTCAGTGACCCTAGTCGCTGCGATTCCAGATCATCACCTGTCAATCAGTCATGTACATTCTGTGCTTTCTACGTACACTGTATCACCTTTTTCAAACACTGTAATAAATAATTAATTACTACAACTAGGAAACGTTTCATCTTCTTTTGCAAAAGCTATCGGACGGGATTTCTGTGAGTTCACGCCCTCTTTAGGTGGTGGTACAGCTTCATGAAAGCTCTATGCACTGTCATTCTGGCCCGACTGCACTGTTTTCTGTCTTTTTCTGTTCATCTGTCCCCTTTAGTCTTTTCCTACTTAGCTGTCCAACTTCACTAACTTTGTCTAATTCTGAATTTCACATCTTACGTGAAAAACAAAATATCGTCTCTGTTGGTTGGAAAGCGTCCAGAGGCCCACACAAGCCTCCTACTTCCTTTAAAGCCTTATCATACTCTCAAGAAAGCCCGCGCTGGCATAAGGCCGGCTTGAATATAAATCAACCAGCCAAAAACAGATAACGCAATAATTTATAATTTGCATAAATACTACCGTAAAAAACTCGTGACAAATGAGAGTCGCTGATGAACTGGAAATCTGAAATAAAACTGAAGAATTAACTTCCCTCATTCATCAAAACCAGAGCGCTAGACTTAATTAACTTTAATAAAGTGGGGGATAATGTTGTGAAGCAAGAGATTAATTTCACTGAGAGAAAGCTCTGACGTCATGATGTTCCTAACGTGACTACACTGGGTCTTTTAATTTTATGATGATAATAACAGACACAAAAGCAGCAACATGAACAACATCATCAAGTATAATAATAATAATAATAATAATAATAATAATAATAATAATAATAATAATAATAATAATAACAGTGGCATATAAAGAACAACCACTGTCTGACATATACAGGAGACAAAAGTGGCCTTCTTCCGTAGATTTTTAAGGTTATATTATTATTATAACTACAATAATAATAATAATAATAATAATAATAATAATAATAATAATAATAATAATAATAATAATAATAATATACAGAGCACAACCACTTTCTGACGAATGCAGGAGACAAAAATGACCTTCTTGTAGAGGTTCCTCAGGGTTATATTAATATATTGTGAAACTCTTTAGTTTTTCAGGCCGACTGCTGAGGACACGGAGATTAATCTCGGTGGCCTCGGTGCTGGCTCCTTCGTCGGGAGAAATTTGAATGACGATTATTCTGAAGAGTAATATTTGCTTAAATATCTCCTGACGAAGGGAGGAAGTGCACAGCCCTCGAAAGCAAAATAATTTTGTATTGTTTCAATAATATAACTGAATAGATCTACGCATTAATAATAATAATAATAATAATAATAATAATAATAATACATTAAAATGGTGATGGTAACTCAGTTGATAACAATAAACAAAAACGACGACAATAATAATAATAATAATAATAATAATAATAATAATAATAATACATTAAAATGGTGATGGTAACTCAGTTGAAAACAATAAACAACAACAACAACAACAACAACAATAATAATAATAATAATAATAATAATAATAAAATAATAATAATACACTACAATGGAGGTGGTAACTCAGTTGATAATAATAATAATAATAATAATAATAATAATAATAATAATAATAATAATAATAACACATTAAAATGGTGACGGTAACTCAGTTAATAATAATAATAATAATAATAATAATAATAATAATAATAATAATAATAATAATACATTAAAACGGTGATGGTAACTCAGCTGATAACAATAAGCAATAACGGCAACAAAACGCCACTAAAAATGATGCCTTTGATAACGCCGAGCTACGGAAATTAAGAGCTTAACGCATCAAGCTCATAATCATTTTACATCAAATTAAATCTTTTACACTACGGAGAGTTAGAAGCTTGTTTAGTATAGTTAATATTATGCTGAGAATATTGCAACAACCACCAAAGCTCTGGTGAACGACGATAAATTACTGTGACGAACGAGAGGTTAAAAAAGCGACTTTTTGTTTATAGACCATAAAGTATTGAGAAACAGATCAGCGCCTGCCCTATGAGCCTACAGAGGCCTAGGAGGACCCTGACTTTAACTTTTAAGTATTGAATTATTTTTTGTCTTTTGCCATAATTTCCTTCTGATCCTTACTAATTATTCTAGTTTGCAGGCACTTTTTCTTTATGTAATTCAGTTCTGAATTTATTTTTTCAACTCGATTTAACGATGGGATTATAAAAGTAATTAGTTATTCTCTAAGACATTTTCGGGTCATCTGCCATTTCCCGTCTTTATTCTACTCTAATTCGCAAATGAATAAAAATACCAACCTAATATTCGAAGCCGTTTTCCCCCTTCTCCGCAGATTTCATTATCCGGTACCACCTCCTGTTCTGGTTTCTACATTAAGGTAGTCTTCATTTTTAAAGGAATTCTAATTCGATTCATTTTTTTTTCATTCCTCTTTGATTGAATATTTTATGGTCGTAGGTCGTTGGGGCCTAAAAGCTTGTTTCCAGGGGGGTACGTGAGGCCCTGAATGTGGTTATTGAATTTATGGGTGAATGGCTGAGGGATGAGTCTAGAATTGGGTTTCCCCTGACGGTTCTACTCTCTCTCTCTCTCTCTCTCTCTCTTTCTCTTCTCTCTCTCCTTCTCTCTCCCTAAATCTCTCTCTCTCTCCCCCTTAATCTCTCTCTCTCTCCCTTTCTCTCCCTCATTCTCTTTCTCTCTCTCTCTCTCTCTCTCTCTCTCTCTCTCTTTCCCTCAAGCTCTCTCTCTCTCTCATTCTCTTTCTCTCTCTCTCCCCCTCTTTCTCTTCCTCTCTCTCTCTCTCTCTCATTCTCTTTCTCTCTCTCTCCCCTCTTTCTCTTCCTCTCTCTCTCTCTCTCTCATTCTCTTTCTCTCTCTCTCCCCCTCTTTCTCTTCCTCTCTCTCTCTCTCTCTCTCATTCTCTTTCTCTCTCTCTCCCCCTCTTTCTCTTCCTCTCTCTCTCTCTCTCTCTCTCTCTCTCTCTCTCTCTCTCTCTCTCCTCTCTCTCTCTCTCTCTCTCTCTCTCTCGGGCCTCGTGGCGGCGCTGCGGTAAATTCGCTCAGATCTCAAAAGCCGGACGATGAGGGACGATTAGAAATGTTCCTTAATATCCAGCATACATACATTTGTTGACATAAACAATGAATTAGGCTGGGACTCCACGACGCAATCCTCATCTAACTGGGTTTAAAATACTTCATAAGACGTTCATAAGACTCACTTATTATCTACTGAGCATATATGTGAAATCTGCAGGAAAATTAACCGCAATGATGGAAACACAACAACTATATAATGAAGTCTACGCTTAATCTTTGGCCACGGTTTCCACCGAAGTTCTCGAAATCCCAAGGAGGAAATGAATCCCTGTCAGGCTGTAATGAGTAGAATGAATTTAAACATTCAAATCCAGTGGGCCATGCTCACCTAGGTAAACAAGTAAAAAATGCACCGAAGTTTCTTCGGCGCAATCGAGTTTTCTGTACATCGTATAATCATGGCCACCGAAAATAAATCTATCTTTCGGTGGTCTAGGTATAATGCTGTATGATCCGCGGCCCATGAAGCTTTAACCAAGGCCCGGTGGTGGCCTGGCCTATATCGTCGCCAGAAGCACGATTATGGCTAACTTTAACCTTAAATAAACTAAAAACTACTGACGCTAGAGGGCTGCAATTTGGTATGTTTGATGATTGGAGGGTAGATGATCAACATACCAATTTGCAGCCCTCTAGCCTCAGTAGTTTTTAAGATCTGAGGACGGACAGAAAAGTACGGTTGGACAGACAAGGCCGTAACAATAGTTTTCATTTACAGAAAACTAGAAAAAACCTTGGCTCATGCACATTCCGTCACCAAAGTGAGTAAAGGGCCAAAATCAGCCCTTGTAAGTATAACTACCTTCGGCTGGTGAATTAACATATGAGAGAGAGAGAGAGAGAGAGAGAGAGAGAGAGAGAGAGAGAGAGAGAGAGAGAGAGAGAGAGAGACGAGAACCGTCAGGGACATGAAAAATGTCTGATTTCAAAGATTTAAGTGAACATGAAATTCGAGAATAACTGGCCAGAATATTTCCCCACATAAGTATTTAATAAATGCATATAAATACGAGCGCAAGCAATCAATCAATCGCTTGCACACGTGCATCTGCGCACACACACACACACACACACACACATATATATATATATATATATATATATATATATATATATATATATATATATATATATATATATATATATATATATATATATATATATGTACACACACACATATATATATATGTGTGTGTGTGTATGTGTGTAATAATTACAATACCGCTTAACTACCAGATTTCCTCAAACTGAAATTTTAACTGCTTTACTCTAAAATCCTTGAACCCAAATGAAGAAACAAATTAAGGACTCGAACTTCCTATGTCGGGATTCCAACCCAAGCAATAGATTTGCGGTTGTGCAATTTTGTTCAAGGCTCGTAGTGATGGTTACCCTAAAAAGCTGTGATGATATCGAGAATTTAAGAGGTCACAGTGGCCATTAAAATAAACATATATCAGTAAAACAGTGAGATATAAATACACACACATACATATATATATATATAATATATATATATATATATATATATATATATATATATATATATTATATATATATATATAATATATATATATATATATATATATATATATATATATATATATATATATATATATATATATATATATATATAAATATATATATATATATATATATATATATATATATATTATATATATATATATATATATATACATATGAAGTTGGAAGTTCTCACTCCAGGGAGTTTGAATCTCCAAAGGTACCGAATCACTTACCAGTTATAATTCCCCTTCGGTGTTATTTCCGAGACAGAGCGAACTGATATCGATTGACATTGAAGCTTAATGTTTATATATATATATATATATATATATATATATATATATATATATATATATATATATATATATATATATATATATATATATAAATAATGTTCCACCCCGACTTCGTCCTCAGAAACGCACCTTGACAACTCTCATCGAAGTTTGCAAATGCAATTTAGCTTTAGTTACGGTCCTGACTGACTGCCAGCTTAATAACTTGCTGACTCCTTAACTTGATAACTTGCTTGTGGGAACTATCGCGGAATCCGGTCTCTCACGAGGGTAAGCTAGAGACAAACTTGTAGGAAGACGGCCAAGCAGTCACGGAAGATGAAACACTTCCGGCAAAGGAATTCTGACAAAAAAGTGAGCCACTTGTGAGACAAAGATGGTCCTTTTTCCTTGTAAGACAAAATGGGCCTTTTTCAGTGTAAGACAAGGATGGTCCTTTTTCTTGTAGGAAAATGATGGTAATTTTTCCTTGTAAGACAAAGATGGTCCTTTTCTTTGTAAGACAAAGACGGTCCTTTTTCATTGTAAGACAAAGATGGTCCTTTTTCCTTGTAAGACAAAGATGGTCCTTCTTCCTTGTAAGACAAAGATGGTCCTTTTTCCTTGTAAGACAAAGATGGTCCCTTTTCCTTGTAAGACAAAGATGGTCCTTCTTCCTTGTAACATAAAGATGGTCCTTTTTCCTTGTAAGACAAAGATGGTCCCTTTTCCTTGTAAGACAAAGATGGTCCCTTTTCCTTGTAACATAAAGATGGTCCTTTTTCCTTGTAAGACAAAGATGGTCCTTCTTCCTTGTAAGACAAAGATGGTCCTTTTTCCTTGTAAGACAAAGATGGTCCCTTTTCCTTGTAAGACAAAGATGGTCCCTTTTCCTTGTAAGATAAAGATGGTACTTTTTCTTGTTAGACAAAGATGGTCCTTTTTCCTTGTAAGACAAAGATGGTCCTTTTTCCTTGTAAGACAAAGATGGTCCTTCTTCCTTGTAAGACAAAGATGGTCCTTTTTCCTTGTAAGACAAAGATGGTCCCTTTTCCTTGTAAGATAAAGATGGTACTTTTTCTTATAAGACAAAGATGGTCCTTTTTCCTTGTAAGACAAAGATGGTCCTTCTTCCTTGTAAGACAAAGATGGTCCTTTTTCCTCGTAAGACACAGATGGTCCTTTTTCCTTGTAAGACACAGATGGTCCTATTTCCTTGTAAGACAAAGATGGTACTTTTCCTTGTAAGACAAAGATGGTCCATTTCTTACTTTGTAAGACAAAGATGGTCTTTTTTCCTTGTAAGACAAGGATGTTTCTTTTTCCTTGTAAGACAAAGATGGTGCCTTTTTCCTTGTAAGACAAAAATGGTCTATTTCCTTGTAAGACAAAGATGGTCCTATTTCCTTGTAATACAAAGATGGTCCTTTTTCCTTGCAAGACAAAGATGGTTCTTTTTCCTTATAAGACAAAGATTGTCCTATTTCCTTGTAAGACAAAGATGGTCCTTTTTCCTTGCAAGACAAAGATGGTCCTTTTTCCTTGCAAGACAAAGATGGTCCTTTTTCCTTGCAAGACAAAGATGGTCCTTTTTCCTTGCAAGACAAAGATGGTCCTTTTTCCATGTAAGACAAAGATGGTCCTTTTCCTTGTAAGACAAAGATTGTCCTATTTCCTTGTAAGACAAAGATGGTCCTAATTCCTTGCAAGACAAAGATGGTCCTTTTTCCTTGTAAGACAAAAATGGTCCTATTTCCCTGTAAGACAAAGATGGCCCTATTTCCTTGTAAGACAAAGATGGTCCTATTTCCTTGCAAGACAAAGATGGTCCTTTTTCCTTGTAAGACAAAGATTGTCCTATTTCCTTGTAAGACAAAGATTGTCCTATTTCCTTGTAAGACAAAGATGGTCCCTTTCCCTTGTAAGAAAATGATGGTCCTTTTTCCTTGTAAGACAAAAATGGTCCTATTTCCCTGTAAGACAAAGATAGTCCTATTTCCTTGTAAGACAAAGATGGTCCTATTTCCTTGCAAGACAATGATGGTCTTTTTTCCTTGTAAGACAAAGATGGTCCTTTTTCCTTGTAAGACAAAGATTGTCCTATTTCCTCGTCGGATGATCTTCTTCAGTAAGATAATGATCGCGTATCTTCTTGTTTATTTGCAGGCTGAGTCAATGTGATATAATAAAAATTAAGGCATCTCTAGGTGGCCAATCACCGCGAAGATGTGACCCAAATTTGGGGTACGAGCACCCAACCCGGGGGCCTATAAAACGACTGAATATTTCATACTTAAACTAGAAAATTCAGAGCATCATACAGTTAATTTGAAACACACACATATATATATATACAGTATATATATATATATATATATATATATATATATATATATATATATATATATATATATAGAGAGAGAGAGAGAGAGAGAGAGAGAGAGAGAGAGAGAGAGAGAGAGAGAGAGAGAGAGAGAGAGAGAGAGGGATAGAAACCTGAAATAAAATCGAGACTTTCTGTTGAGAGAGGTAGAACCATATGCATATAGGAACTAAAACTTTCTATTATAACTAAAGCTTTCTGGAGAGAGAGAGAGAGAGAGAGAGAGAGAGAGAGAGAGAGAGAGCTAACGTCTGCGAGGTCAAATAAAAAAAAATAGTGCTAATACTGAATGAGATGAAAAGGTAGAATAGACCCAACTGCCGCCTAAACCAGAGACACTTGAACAAAGGGAAAGAATGAAAAGAGACGAGACTGAGGGGGCAGACCCACTTGCTCTTTTTTTATGGCCATTAAAGGCCTCTGTTTTGGAGTCAAGAGGAAGTCGTTTTTTCTTCCATGTTTTTTTTTCTTTCCTGTCTCTCGAGAAGGAATTAACTGATCTTAGTGAACTTGACTGAAATAACTTTTGCTTGGTATTAGTGAAAAGTCTGACGGACATAAAGGAGTCGTCAAAATGACTGATTGTTTGATTTTCTGTAAACTGCCGTTGAAATGACTATGGACATGGAATGGAATGGAATATAAAATTTCGGCCAAAGGCTAAGCGCTGGGACATATGAGGTCATTCAGCGCTGACAGGGAAATTGAGAGCAGAAAGGTTTTAAAAGTATAACATGAGGATATCTAGCAATTGCATTATGATTCAATTGTTAGGAGAGGGTGGAAAATAAGATGGAAGACAGAGAATATAACCGGAGGTACAGCAAAAGGAATGAAAGGTGTTGCAGCTAGCGGCCGAAGGGACACTTCAAAGTACCTTAAGTACATCCTACAGTGCACCACGTGAGGTGCAATGTCGGCAATACACCCAGACAGGTGCTAAAACTAAATAATTTTTACCAAAAATAATAAAGGTCAACAAGTTTATTGACTGATTGATTAATTTTCGTAAAATGCCGTCCCAACGATCATGGTTCCTGACGCTGGAGATTAATCATTTCAACTTAAAAAAAATGTCATATATCTAGTAATTGATTAATCTCTGTAAACTGCCGTCGCAACGGCTGTGGTCATCGTTGCTGGAAATAAATCATTTGAACTAAAACATATCTAAATCAAAATCCCCAAATACGTAAGGTAGTATCTCGACCCAATATTTGTATTCACCTTTTATTTATTTATTTGCACAGCAAAATCACATGATTCAATAAAAGGGCTTCCCACTTGCAACAGAATATAACAAATAAAATCAAAACAAAAGGCGCAGCTCAATCAGGGTTATAAAAAGATAATACAAACAACGGTATAACCTCTGTGACATTTTCCATTATAAATTCACACAGTAAACGGATTTCGCAACCTGCTCGGTTGCACGGTTTTATCCTACTGGGTACAAAGTATTTATGTAACACTACAGCACATGGTTACATAAAAAAATCAGCTGATGCTGCGAAGTATAAGCAAGTACAAGCATGAAATCGCAGTTAAGTAACTGCCAGAACAAAAGTTTTTTTTTTTTTTTTTTTTGCTTGCACAAGTCAGGGTAAACCTCTTCGCTCTATGATAACACTAGTCTTTTGAAATCAGAAATATTGAAAAATACTGAATTGTAAAAATACGATGGAAAAGGTAACACTCATTACATTAATAGTTCGCCAAGGAGCATCGGATAATTGCAGTCATCAAGTTTTTTCTTGTAACTTTTTTTTTCATAAGCTTTCAAGCAGAGTCCGCGCAATCAAAAGTCTCTCTCTCTCTCTCTCTCTCTCTCTCTCTCTCTCTCTCTCTCTCTCTCCCAAAAGAAGTTAAAGATCAGTCATTTTCATGTTACCTGAACTTGAGACGCGATTGCTCACACGAGCAAAATCATACATTGAGACCTAAGTGCCTGCTGATCTCCTGTTCAACCCACCTGACCTTGATGATATGCAATTAATTTTTAAAACAAACAAGTAAAAAATGCGCCGAAGTTTCTTCGGCGCAATCGAGTATTCTGTACAGCCGCTACAGCGTATAATCAAGGCCACCGAAAACAGCTCTATCTTCCGGTGGTCTCGGTATAATACTGTATCAGCCGCGGTCCATGAAACTTTAACCACGGGCCAGTGGTGGCCTGTCCTATATCGTTGCCAGAAGCACGATTATGGCTAACTTTAACCTTAAATAAAATAAAAACTACCGAGGCTAGAGGGCTGCAATTTGGTATGTTTGATGATTGGAGGGTGGATGATCAACATACCAATTTGCAGCCCTCTAGCCTCAGTAGTTTTTAAGATCTGAGGGCGGAGAGAAAAAAGTGCAGACGGACAGACAAATAGCCATCTCAATAGTTTTCCTTTACAGAAAACTACAAAGCATTACACACTCTGCGGTTTACGTTATTCCACAAACACAAAAGAAAACTTTTCATAAAATTTAGCACCAACACTGAGGCTGTATACCGCATTCAAAAATGCTACAAAACGAGATCAGCATTTTCAGGAAACTCAAGTTTTACCGCGAGAAATTCACATACGGAATAACCATGAATCTGACGGGGTACCTTCAGTGTTTTTGCAGCCGCCACAAGATAAGTATATCTTAGTTTAACCAGACCACTGAGCTGATTAACAGCCCTCCTAGGGCTGGCCCGAACGATTTGATTTATTTGACGTGGCTAAGAACCAGTTGGTTATCTAGCAACGGGACCTACAACTTATTGTGGAATCCGAACCACATTATAGCGAGAAATGAATTTCTATCACCAGGAACATATTCCTCTTATTCTTCACTGGCCGGTCGGAGATCGAACTCGCGGCCAGCAGAGTGCTAGCTGAGAACGGAACCCACTCGCCCAGCGAGCAGCCGTCACAAACAACAGACAATTTCTTAAAGAAAGTCAAAGGCAATTAAAGACATTGCTGACTTACCAAAGGGTGGCAGCGTACGCTCCAAAATCTAAGTGGTTTGGGTAGCCGTTATGATGACGTCACCGGCAGCAAAGAACATCTGCTTCGTGATTGGCTGACGGATAGCATACGCAACGACATAAGACCAAGACCTAGAGGACGAACAAAAAGTAAAGTTTAATAGACAACAAGTAAAAAATGCGCCGAAGTTTTCTGTACATCGTATAATCAAGGCCACCGAAAATAGATCTATCTTTCGGTGGCCTCGGTATAATGCTGTATGAGCCGCGGCCCATGAAACTTTAACCATGGACAGTGGTGGTCTATCCTATATCTCAGCCAGAAGCACGATTATGGCTAACTTTAGCCCCAAATAAAATAAAAACTATTGAGGTTAGGGGGCTGCAACTTGGTATGTTTGATAATTGGAGGGTGGATGACCAACATCCCAATTTGCAGCCCCCTAGCCTCAGTAGTTTTTAATATTATGAGGGCAGATAGAAAAAAGTGCGGACAGACAGACAAAGCCGGCACAATTGCTTTGTTAGTCCGCTCAAAAGACATTAAAAAAGACTGATGTTCACAAGAATAAGACTGCAGGTATACAATACCTTGTTTGCAGACTGTGGGTATACAAATATTTTCACATGTGTTTCAGTAGGTAAGAAGCTCTCTGACAGATTTCCATCGTAATAATGAGAGCGGCAAAGAATATGGAGATTTTATAATGCGTGTGAAAACTCTCACTATACGTGTGGGCGTGTACTTTTAGAGAGAGAGAGAGAGAGAGAATATATCTTCGAATTCAATTCATGACTTTCCATTTCATTGGGGAGAGAGAGAGAGAGAGAGAGAGAGAGAGAGAGAGAGAGAGAGAGAGAGAGAGAGAGAGAGCTTCTTATCAAGACTTTCCATTTCGTTGGAGAGAGAGAGAGAGAGAGAGAGAGAGAGAGAGAGAGAGAGAGAGAGAGAGAGAGAGAGAGAGCTCCGAATTCAAACCAAGACTTTCCATTTCGTTGGAGAGAGAGAGAGAGAGAGAGCTCCGAATTCAAACCAAGACTTTCCATTTCGTTGGAGAGAGAGAGAGAGAGAGAGAGAGAGAGAGAGAGAAAGAGAGAGAGAGAGAGAGAGAGAGCCAAACTTATTCAAATCTAAACCAAGACTCTACATATCTCATTCGCTTGTAATCCCAACAACCGCATTTTTACCTCGCGTTTTGTCTTGTGTCAACTATTCCATTATTCCTCTCGGCGGCGTGGAAATGGGCGAGCGATACCCGTAGATTTCATCCCTTGAAACCATATTTGATTGGACCTCTAATCAGAACTCCGCCGTCTGCAAAAAAAAAAAAAAAAAAAAAAAAAAAAAAAGCGGAGGATTTGTTTTCGAAACGGGCAATGGATTCCCCTGAGTGGTATTCCTTTGCGAAGAGAGAGAGAGAGAGAGAGAGAGAGAGAGAGAGAGAGAGAGAGAGAGAGAGAGAGAGAGAGAGACAAAGCGGGCGTCATCTATTTATGGACGCATGAGAACGAAAAGACATAGAGAGAGAGAGAGAGAGAGAGAGAGAGAGAGAGAGAGGAAGGGAGCACGTTCACGCATATAAGAGCATTTGTTCTTGAGGCTTCAATATTCGAAGTAGAAGTAATACTTCGGAATACTAACAACAACATCTGTAATAATAATAATAATAATAATAATAATAATAATAATAATAATAATAATAATAATAATAATAATAATATCCACTATCAACAGAAAAACAAAAACAAAAGCAACTATAAAACTAATTGAAACAGCAACAGCAACAAAAGGTCCAACAAAAGCCCCTACTCCTGCCCTAAAATGGAAGACTGCAGTGTCTGCAAAAATGCAAAACTGAGAAGAATGGTAGATACTGCAAGTTTTCCTTGCCTTACTACTGATTTTACAGATACTGCAAATGGGACCCCCGAAATAAAGCACTGAAGAATCATTCGGAAACTGCAGTAGCTTGCGTATTTTGTGTTTCACGAGCCCAGTAGGTGGCACATCTCAATTTCGAAAATTTTACAGATACTCCAGTCTTCTATTTTAGGGCAGACTGGCTCTCAGACAATTTAGCGAACAAAAATTATATCCTAACATCCCGATGTCGAAAACATTCCAAGTAATTAAGCGTTTCTAAGTTCATTAAACTTCCGCGGAAGTTCGACGCTTTTATAAAAAAAAAAAAAAAAAAGGACTGTAATAGGAAGAATCTTTTGAACGAGAGAGAAAGGAAGAGGATAATTAAATTTTCTTTGGGCAGTCATCACGTGATTCAGTTAAGAGTGGGCGGATGCTACAGACGACTTATTTTGTGTACTTTAATTCATTTGGTCTTCTCAGGTAGACTCTCATAACGGATACCCTTTCAAGCATTTTAATTTTAAAACTCTCAATTATCAACAATTATGAACAATTATCTCATTTGTGTATCTTATTAGGTATTCCGAGGTGGGTTCCGATAAATATAAGTTTTCTGTATGCTTTATCTCATCTTTTCAGTTGCTGTGCAGATCTCCATATAATATATATATATATATATATATATATATATATATATATATATATATATATATATATATATATATATATATATATATATTTATCATTTACTATCACTCAAAAACTTCCAAAAGTGGTTTTCATGAAGAAAATAAAAAAAATTAAACAGTGAACACACAAGAAAAAATGCATCGCTAGCAGATGGAGATAAAGTTGCACAGTTTACATTTAATAAACATTATAGCATTTAGGGTACCAAGGCATAAAAGACTTGTTAGATGTTTCTAACAACAGAATACAGAGACAGGAAACTTTTTACAGCCAATTTCATAAGCACAGATTCAATGAGGGGAATTCACTATCTGGAAACTAAGGTGTGAGTCATCCCCATCAACCTGGAAAAGCTGTTACAAGTTCCAGTCAGACTATTTGGGGGGTTGGCAGTTTTCCATTTGTGAATCTTTGGCAACTTCGTCCATAACATTGTGGGCCCAAAACTGTGCGGTAATATTTTTTTTTATGAATTATATCATTTAGGCATTTTCAAATTGTACTAAAAATATGTTCTGACACTAATAAAGTAATTTTGACATTAATAAAGCACTGATTTATATCCCATCCCAAACCTGCTCCTCCCGTCATATCATAGAATATATGTAACTAAATCTAACATCCCCTAGTTCTATATCTCCACACTTCCTTCAGCCTTCATGTTTACCTGTCCCCCTCCTGTTTTCCGAAGACAAATCAAGACACACATCCGTGTATCACTCAGCACTGATCCTAACTAGAATAACAACGATAGGCCACCAGCCCTATTCTAGATCAAAACCTTCTGCTCTGCGTGTCTACCTGAAGTCGTCTTTCTTGCTATTGTGACTCCGCCTAATAGGGACACTTGTTGCAGTGACCCACGCCTAACGAGGACTCTATCCTTGCTTTCAGTTACCCGACGGATGGAACGAAAACACGTCCTTACCGGCAGTCCTCATCAGCGCTCCCAAAGGACCTCCTGGGAAACAGAGGGTGGGTTACTCCAGATGCGAGATGTACATAGATCCCCAGATGCACAGGAAAGGAACAAAGCCATGTGTGCATGGATACATGTTCAGGCTACGTAGTGCCGAGTGGAGTATTGTGGCTGAGGTAAGTTGTTAATATTATTATTATTATTATTATTATTATTATTATTATTATTATTATTATTATTATTATTATTGAGAAGATGAACCCTATTCAAATGGAACAAGCCCACAGGGGCCACTGATTTGATATTCAAGCTTCCAAAGAATATGGTGTTCATTAGAAAGAAGTAATTGAAGGTAATGCGAAATTCAGACATAAAGAGATTAGTTATTAAAAAAGAAAAAATAAATTAACAAATTAATAAATTTATAAAAATGTAATTAAAATATTAAAAGAAAAGACGAATTGTTTTAGGGTATTAATGCAATGCATCTTCGCTTGAACTTTTGAAGTTCCAATTGTATGACATCCTCAGTAGGGAGACTGTTCCACAGTCCAACGGTGTGAGGAACAAAGGAGTTCTGGAACTGAGAAGTTCGACAGCGAGGCACAAGCTCTGTTGGCTTGGCATGCTTGTGTTTCTGTTCATATCGTATATGCTAATGTATTCTGTAGATAAATTTGTTTGCCGGCTACAAGACCAGGTAACAGAAAGAAGTTGTGTAGTAAGAACAAGGCGGTTTGGATTCTCGTACTGTACACTGACAGTTGGATATGGGTGGCGATGGGTTACAAAGAAAACTGAAAAAACACACAGAGAGAGAGAGAGAGAGAGAGAGAGAGAGAGAGAGAGAGAGAGAGAGAGAGAGAGAGAGAGAGAATAACAGTGGGAGCTGAATGAAAATGAAGGAACTAATTATGAACAAGGACAAATTAAGGAACAAGCATAAAAGGCTGTAACTCAAGACAGAATGGAAAGCACGTGTGAAAAAAGAGAAAATGGTGGGAAATAACAATGAAATAACAGTAGAGAAAACACGAGGAACAAATACTTTGCCAATATAAGACAGGGGAAAATAGCGCAATGGTCAGAAAAACTGGGATAATGGTCAGAAAATATACTATGACATTAGTTAGAAAAAACTATGGGAATGAAAATGGACAAAAAAAACAATGGTCAGAAAAACCTAGGACAACAGTCAAAACAAAATAGGACACTAGTCTGAAAACTAAAATAATGGTTAGATAAAACTATGGCAATAGCCAGAAAATACTAAAAAATGGTCAGAAAGTAGTCCAAAGGTCAAAAAACCAGGACAGTGGTCAGGAAAACTAGGACAAAGGTTAGCAAAAACTAGGGAGTTGTCCATAAAAACTAGGACACTGGTCATAAACTACTAGGCCAATCGTTAAAGGAAACTAAGGCAATGGTCCCAAACTATGGATGGTCCTAAAAAACTAGGATAACTGTTAGGACAAAGGTCATAAAAATCTTGGAAATCGCCATAAAGACTAGGACAACATTTTAGTAAAAAAAAAAAAAAAAAAAAAAAAACTAGTGCAATGGACTTAAAAAACTAGTCCAAGGCCCAAAGAAGACTATGGAAATGGTAAAAAAAAAAACTTAAGGAAATTATCAGAAAATTTTGGGCAACGGTCCACGAAGCTCTAAAGTTCGGCATTACATCATTGTAATGCCTTCTTGAATTTATAGGCATCAACAGCATAACAGTACCAAGAAATTCGAACACAGAAGTGCAGGCTACAATGGACAGAGAGAATTCAAGAGCTACTAGGTACATCCGTACTCTCGTTCTGTCACTGCCTGGAGGTCTGACAGTAGCCACTGAGGCTGAAGGTCCTTCAGCATTGGTTTACTATAAGACAGTGGTTCTTAGCCAGGGGTGCTCGCAACCCTAGGGGATGCGAAGCCGGTTCCTAAAGGGTGCGAGGATGCCTATGAATAATTCAAGCAAAATATATTTTTATATACGAATGTTTTTTTTTTTGGCAAAAAAAAAAATTAAATTAAATAATAATAATAATAATAATAATAATAATAATAATAATAATAATAATAATTATATTATTTTCATTATTACAATTTTTTTTATTTCAGCAATTTAGGGGGTGCGAGAACTGACTGCTGATTTGAAAGGGGTGCACACACTGAAAAATGTTAAGAACCACTGCCATAAGAGGAGGCTTTATTTGTGGAATTTTCCTGCAAAGAGGGTTCATCCTTGACTCGGCCTTTTAAGGATGAATTCGGCAGCGCCAACTTTCTTGTTCTTTTTTCTTTCTTTAAATCTTTGGCTGAAAACTCTTATGGACAGAATCAGCTGACTATAAACCCAAGAGGGCTCCACGAGAGGAAATCAGCCCTCAGAGAGAGACAAGTTATAGGAAAAGGTCATATATAAATAAATATCCCTGACTACTCACTCCGGTAACGGTTATTTTAAAATTCACCTCGCCGACAAACGAAGCCTTAAAATGTATATGTCTATAGAACATTTTCTGCTCAGAATGACTTTTTCTTTCATTTCCCAAAACATTTGCAGCAACTCGTGTTACTCCCTATATATGAGGGAATCGAGAATAAAACTGATACACCTGAATTCAGGTGATTTTAGCAGAGAGAAGGAATTTGTTTTTCGCTTACACATTTTCTCCGAAGCCGCCGATTACATTAAAATTGGCGAAAAATCACGGATTAACTTATTCGTTTGAACTGGCGTCACGACAAATATGGTCAGCTCCCCTGGAAATATATCTACTTTGACGGAGCTGAACCAATACAAATGTTGCTAACGGTTGTCACAAAAATTTAATAAAGAAAAAAAAAAAAACACTTAAAAAAACCGGTTATTTTTTCGAGAGTATCTTTTCTTCATGATTAGATTTTTTCCCCCTTCCGAAGAAAAAAAGAAAACCTGGGAAGAAACGAGCAAGAAAACAATTAGGAAAAATGTATTAATTTTTGGCTCCAACGAAGGCGCTTAATGTACGCCATAGCCTTCCATTAGCAGCCTGTCGCATCAGTGATCAATTCAATTAGGGCGAGCTTGCGCGCTCGGGACGAGCGTACGCATTTTCGTGCCGTTTGTTTTTCGTCTTTTCTCTCCTTTTGCATCGTCAATCAATTGTCGGTCTTGGAGGGTAATTTTGTTAACTTCAATTCTCTCTCTCTCTCTTTCTCTTTATGTCATAAAAGCGAGTTATTGCCCGTCAGTCGTATACAGTCCATTCCATGCCTTTTTTGTTTTATTATTTTCTGTCTTCTTCGGACTTCAAAGCTGAAATTCTTCTTAAATGGTTACGTTACGAACATGTATGTATGTATGCATCATATATATATATATATATATATATATATATATATATATATATATATATATATATATATATATATATATATATATATATATATATATATATATATATATATATATATATATATATATATATTGTGACGTTCTTGAATCAGTGATTGTGAACAAGACATTTGCCGTAACATCTGGCATCGGGTTAAATTAAGAAAGAGTGATTAAAAGTAAGGAACGTCACATTTGGGGGCCTGTCCGGGATACTAATCTTAACAGCAAGGGCTAAAGCCAACAATTCAGACTTCTTTGCAAACTGTAGAGTATGATGGTTTTCCTTCGGACTAGAAGTAAAATGCTTAGCATCAAAAGACATGATTAATCCAAAACAATACGTTCACAATTTGAATAATTACAGTACAATACTTGATAAGCACTACCTTATAACTAGTAACCAATTTCACAATACATTCATTATAATGGACCAACTTTTAACAAGCATTCTTGTAATACAATGTGGCCAAATTCAAAAGCATGTTAAGTATGTAAAACAAGTTTCCTATACCTAACAATAATGATACTTGTGCAAGGGTATTACCTAACTACAAGTATGGGACGAGACTAAATCTCTGAGATACCTATAAGAAAGGTATGTACCTGTAATTCCTAGACTTCCCTAGATTACAAGTAATGGGATTTCAATACCCGTGACGTAATGTGTTAGCTTATAAGTGCCGAATAGGGCGTTAGAGATTCATTCAAAACTCTAATGAGAAGTTAGGAGAAAAACTAGGCTGGCTATAATACCGTGAAACCTAATTAAACAATTGGTTCATTAAACTCTAGCTCTCCAGTACAAACTCAACTTAACACTTAAGTTATTAATGAAGCGTGGAGTCTGGTTTACTACTTGTGTCAGTTTAGTTTACTTTTTCATAACTATTCTTTGGAGTTAAGAGTTGTATATAATATATAAG
This sequence comes from Macrobrachium rosenbergii, assembly GCF_040412425.1. Lineage (NCBI taxonomy): Eukaryota > Metazoa > Arthropoda > Malacostraca > Decapoda > Palaemonidae > Macrobrachium > Macrobrachium rosenbergii. Next base: position 40,814,581 of record NC_089753.1, on the reverse strand, counting down.
TACTTTATATATTATATTTAATATCTTTTACCTGCTGTGTTTTCTACATCCCGATTGCAGTGTATTTTGTTTGAAAAGTATATTACCATCTTATACTTGGTACCATCTTAATATTTAGCTGTGAAGTGTGTGAAAATCACTGAATATTTTTTTTTATGTGCCGTTCTTGAATCAGTGATTGTGAACAAGACATTTGCCGTAACATCTGGCATTATATAAGCATTAAGCTACAAATGTCCTAATATATGTTCATATATGTTACCCGAAATGGAATTTTTTAGTTGATAATAAGTTCGCAATCTCGTGGGCCGTGTGGTTTAATGCGCACCACTGTAGTCCTGAGTTCTTGTCTTCCGTGGTTCGAGCCCAGGAGAAGACAAAGTTATCAACCAAAAAACTCCCCTTCGGATAACATATATGAAAATATATTATTTCCGAGGTAGAGCGAATTAGATATTAAAGGATATTTGTAGCTCAATGCTTGTATATGAATCACGGTGAAGTGATAAATTTCATTCACACATATATATACAGTACATATATATATATATATATATATATATATATATATATATATATATATATATATATATATATATATATATATATATATATATATATATATATATATATATACATATACATATATATATATATATGAAACTCACATCCCACTCCCTTCCCTATACAGATCGTAAAGCTAAGTAACGTTACAGATAAACGTCACTTCCTAACACCTCTGACAGTGAACAGAATTTAGACAACCCTTTGCATCGAATGTTACCATGATATAGCTTTATGCATGCATCAGCTTTCCTTTAGCGTGGGCTACGAGATCTACAAGTAACCCTCCTTCATTAAATCACAGGACTCCCCTCCCATCTTCCCCTTCACCTCCCCCTTCCCTTCACTCACCCCTTCCACCTCCCCTTTCCTCTCACTCACCCCTTCTACCTTCCCCTTCCTTCACTCACCCCTTCCACCTTCCCTTTCCTCTCACTCACCCCTTCTACTTTCCCCTTCACCTCCCCCTTCCCTTCACTCACCCCTTCCACCTTCCCCTTCACCTCCCCCTTCCTCTCACTCACCCCTTCCACCTTCCCTTTCACTTCTCTCTTCCCTTCACTCAGCCCTTCCACCTTCCCCTTCACTCACCCCTTCCACCTTCTCCTTCACCTCCCCCTTCCTCTCACTCACTCCTTCCACCTTCCCCTTCACTTCTCTCTTCCCTTCACTCACCCCTTCCACCTCCCCCTTCACTCACCCCCTCCTCCTTCCCTTTAACTCCCTCTTCCTCTCACTCACCCCTTCATCTCCCCCTTGCCCTCACTCATCCCTTCCACCTTCCCCTTGCCCTCACTCACCCCTTCACCTCCCCCTTGCCCTCACTCACCCCTTCCACCTTTCCCTTTACCTCCCCCTTCCTCTCATCACCCCTTCACCTCCCCTTGCCCTCACTCACCCCTTCCACCTCACCTCCCGTTGCCCTCACTCACCCCTTCCACCTTCCCCTTCACCTCCCCCTTGCCCTCACTCACCCCTCCCGTCTTCCTTCTCACCTCTCCCTTCCCTTCACTCATCCCTTCCACCATCCCCTTCACCTTCCCCTTGCCATCACTCACTCTTCACCCCCCTTCCCCCTTCCCGTCTACATCGCAGTCACAACAGAGGCTGTAAATGTTAAAAAGGCGAATGCATTAAAAAAAAAAAAAACTCGTCAATTTACCTTTTTACTGCGGCCAGAATATTTTCCTTATTAAATTACTGACCGATGGGTTGCGCAACCCAGTGTCCTAAATTAGCCCTGAACCGATAGAATGGAAAATAAAAAAAACCAGGTTTAAGTCGGCAAGACTATGAAAGCGACGTTAACAAATTAATGTTTTTATGCAATATTGCATCATGCTAAGAATAGAGAAATCTGCAAGTGAACTCTGATGCAATAGAAATTATAAATATTACTAGTATATCTTTTTCCTTTTCTATAGAATTATTAATATATCTTTTTCCTTTTCTATAGAGTTATTAATATATCTTTTTCCTTTGCTACAGAATTATTAATATATCTTTTTCCTTTTCTACAGAATTATTAATATATCTTTTTCCTTTTCTATAGAGTTATTAATATATCTTTTTCCTTTGCTACAGAATTATTAATATATCTTTTTCCTTTTCTACAGAATTATTAATATATCTTTTTCCTTTTCTATAGAATTATTAATATATCTTTTTCCTTTTCTATAGAATTATTAATATATCTCTTTCCTTTTCTATAGAATTAGTAATATATCTTTTTCCTTTTCTATAGAATTATTAATATATCTTTTCCTTTTCTATATAATTATTAATATATCTTTTTCCTTTTCTACAGAATTATTAATATATCTTTTTCCTTTTCCACAGAATTATTAATATATCTTTTTCCCTTTCTACAGAATTATTAACATATCTTTTTCCTTTTCTATAGAATTCTTAATATATCTTCTTCCTTTTCTATAGAATTATTAATAGATCTTTTTCTTTTTCTATAGAATTATTAATAAATCTTTTTCCTTTTCTATAGAATTATTAATATATCTTTTTCCTTTTCTATAGAATTATTAATATATCTTTTTTCTTTTCTATAGAATCATTAATATATCTTTTTCCTTTTCTACAGAATTAATATATCTTTTTCCTTTTCTATAGAATTATTAATATATCTTTTTCTTTTTCTATAGAATTATTAATATATCTCATTCCTTTTCTATAGAATTATTAATATATCTTTTTCCTTTTCTACAGCATTATTAATATATCGTCTTCCTTTTCGATAGAATTATTAATATATCTTTTTCCTTTTCTAACAATTGATCTTCTCTTCTTTCTATATTTCCTATTATCTTCTGCGACTTCATTCAAAGGAACACCATATTCTTTGGAAGCTTGAATTTCAAGTCAATGGCCCCTGTGGGCGTGTTCCATATGAATAGGGGTTTACTTTCAGAATAATAATAATAATAATAATAATAATAATAATAATAATAATAATAATAATAATAATAATAATAATAATAATAATAATAAAAAAATACTCATAGTAGCATGAGTCTTCAATGGAGAAACCGATCAGATTGAAAAGGGGAATCGAACAGATTCCCGAAAGCTCTCTGCACAGATTTATCTTTAAATATATGTACCCATATCTTACTGAGGATTTGTTTCTCCAATAATATAATAATAATAAAAAATCGGTAGTAACCTTCATTTAAGCTTATTTTATTGAATTTGATTGATGCTACAATGCAAGCAAATTCAATAATAACAATAATAATAATACCCCCTCCACAAAAAGAAGCATTCCATCGCACACCGAGATCCAAATTCAACCCAGAATCCTATAAATTCTTTCCTGTCTCATAGACTTCGCAATCACAAACTTTTATTTTATTCCCCTGATGACATATTGTCTATCGGAAGAACAGACATGAGAGATTACAGTCCTTCTTTCGAAACCCGGCGGCGGAGGTAATCACGAACACTAATGCCCACAAGAAAATTATATATATATATATATATAAATATATATATATATATATATATATATATATATATATATATATATTATAATATATATATATATATATATATATATATATATATATATATATATATATATATATATATATATATATATCATAGAAGGTCAGACCAGGGATACGATGGGATGATTATTTTCAACAGTCTATTCTGACGTTTCGTAAATCATATTTACATCTTCTGGGATTTCTACTAAACAATTAAAAACATATATTGTAAAGTCTGACATAAAATAAGATAAAGGTGAGTAAAAGTCACAGTACATAAAGACAAGTAAAATACAAAAATGTACGATACATAAAGACAAGTAAAATACTAAATTGCACGCGTAAAGACAAGTACAATACTAAATTGCATAATAGTGTTTTACTTGTCTTTTTGTATTGTGCAATTCAGTAATTTACTTGTCTTTATGTATCGTACATTTAAGTATTGCACTTGTCTATGTACTGTAACTTTCACTCACCTTTATCTTATTTTATGCCAAACTTTACGATATATAATTTTCATTTTTTGGTGTAAATCCCAAATGTAATTATGATTTACGAAACGTCGGAATAAACTGTTGAAAATAATCATCCCATCGTATTCCTGGTCTAACTTTCTATGATATATATATATATATATATATATATATATATATATATATATATATATATATATATATATATATATATATATATAATCATGAAGCTACAAATGTCGTTTAATATCAAATTCACACTACCTCGAGAGTATCTCCGATGGAGAATTATCACCGAAGGAATTTATATAAGTGATAAATGAACAGGTACCACTGGGACGCGAACCCTTGACATGGACCCATTCAACGACTCAGTGGACGCTACCACCGCGCCATCAAGAGAGGTATAAATCATTACCGAGTCTGCTGTACTGTTTTTTCCGTCGTGAGCGGGAAATTGTACTTAGCCTCGGCAATGACCCACCTCCGCCATGATAGTTCGTTGGTACGTTTGGAACACGCAGCTCTTATTATGAAATTTTTATCACACCGTGATTTATATACAATCATGAAGCTACAAATGTCGTTTAATATCAAATTCACGCTTACCTCGAGTATCTCCGATGGAGAATTATCACCGAAGGGGAATTTATATAAGTGATAAATGAACAGGTACCACTGGGACGCGAACCCTTGACATGGACCCATTCAACGACTCCAGTGGGCGCTACCACCGCCATCAAGAGAGGTATAAATCATTACCGAGTCTGCTGTACTGTTTTTCCGTCGTGAGCGGGAAATTGTACAAGCCTCGGCAATGACCCACCTCCGCCATGATAGTTCGTTGGTACGTTTGGAACCGCAGCTCTTATTATGAAATTTTTATCACACCGTGATTTATATACAATCATGAAGCTACAAATGTCGTTTAATATCAAATTCACGCTACCTCGAGAGTATCTCCGATGGAAATTATCACCGAAGGGGAATTTATATAAGTGATAAATGAACAGGTACCACTGGGGCGCGAACCCTGACATGGACCCATTCAACGACTCCAGTGGGCGCTACCACCGCGCCATCAAGAGAGTATAAATCATTACCGAGTCTGCTGTACTGTTTTTCCGTCGTGAGCAGGAAATTGTACTTAGCCTCGGCAATGACCCACCTCCGCCATGATAGTTCGTTGGTACGTTTGGAACACGCAGCTCTTATTATGAAATTTTTTATCACACCGTGATTTATATACAATCATGAAGCTACAAATGTCGTTTAATATCAAATTCACGCTACCTCGAGTATCTCCGATGGAGAATTATCACCGAAGAATTTATATAAGTGATAAATGAACAGGTACCACTGGGACGCGAACCCTTGACATGGACCCATTCAACGACTCCAGTGGGCGCTACCACCAGCGCCATCAAGAGAGGTATAAATCATTACCGAGTCTGCTGTACTGTTTTTCCGTCGTGAGCGGGAAATTGTATAAGCCTCGGCAATGACCCACCTCCGCCATGATAGTTCGTTGGTGCGTTTGGAACACGCAGCTCTTATTATGAAATTTTTATCACACCGTGATTTATATACAATCATGAAGCTACAAATGTCGTTTAATATCAAATTCACGCTACCTCGAGTATCTCCGATGGAGAATTATCACGAAGGGAATTTATATAAGTGATAAATGAACAGGTACCACTGGGACGCCAAACCCTTGACATGGACCCATTCAACGACTCCAGTGGACGCTACCACCGCGCCATCAAGAGGGTATAAATCATTACCGAGTCTGCTGTACTGTTTTTTCCGTCGTGAGCGGGAAATTGTATAGCCTCGGCAATGACCCACCTCCGCCATGATAGTTCGTTGGTACGTTTGGAACACGCAGCTCTTATTATGAAATTTTTTATCACACCGTGATTTATATACAATCATGAAGCTACAAATGTCGTTTAATATCAAATTCACGCTACCTCGAGAGTATCTCCGATGGAGAATTATCACCGAAGGGGAATTTATATAAGTGATAAATGAACAGGTACCACTGGGACGCGAACCCTTGACATGGACCCATTCAACGACTCCAGTGGTAGCGTGAATTTGATATTAAACGACAATCATGAAGCTACAAATGTCGTTTAATATCAAATTCACGCTACCACTGGAGTCGTTGAATGGGTCCATGTCAAGGGTTCGCGTCCCAGTGGTACCTGTTCATTTATCACTTATATAAATTCCCCTTCGGTGATAATTCTCCATCGGAGATACTCTCGAGGTAGCGTGAATTTGATATTAAACGACATTTGTAGCTTCATGATTGTATATAAATCACGGTGTGATAAAAATTTCATAATAAGAGCTGCGTGTTCCAAACGTACCAACGAACTATCATGGCGAGGTGGGTCATTGCCGAGGCTAAGCACAATTTCGCCACGACGGAAAAACAGTACAGCAGACTCGGTAATGATTTATACCTCTTTGATGGCGCGGTGGTAGCGCCCACTGGAGTCGTTGAATGGGTCCATGTCAAGGGTTCATTCCAGTGGTACCTGTTCATTTATCACTTATATAAATTCCTTCGGTGATAATTTCCATCGGAGATACTCGAGGTAGCGTGAATTTGATATTAAAACGACATTTGTAGCTTCATGATTGTATATAAATCACGGTGTGATAAAAATTTCATAATAAGAGCTGCGTGTTCCAAACGTACCAACGAACTATCATGGCGGAGGTGGGTCATTGCCGAGGCTAAGTACAATTTCCCCGCTCACGACGGAAAAAACAGTACAGCAGACTCGGTAATGATTTATACCTCTCTTGATGGCGCCGTGGTAGCGCCCACTGGAGTCGTTGAATGGGTCCATGTCAAGGGTTCGGCGTCCCAGTGGTACCTGTTCATTTATCACTTATATAAATTCCCTTCGGTGATAATTTCATCGGAGATACTCGAGGTAGCGTGAATTTGATATTAAAACGACATTTGTAGCTTCATGATTGTATATAAATCACGGTGATAAAAATTTCATAATAAGAGCTGCGTGTTCCAAACGTACCAACGAACTATCATGGCGGAGGTGGGTCATTGCCGAGGCTATACAATTTCCCCGCCACGACGGAAAACAGTACAGCAGACTCGGTAATGATTTATACCTCTTTGATGGCGCGGTGGTAGCGTCCACTGAGTCGTTGAATGGGTCCATGTCAAGGGTTCGCGTCCCAGTGGTACCTGTTCATTTATCACTTATATAAATTCCTTCGGTGATAATTCTCCATCGGAGATACTCCGGAGGTAGCGTGAATTTGATATTAAACGACATTTGTAGCTTCATGATTGTATATAAATCACGGTGTGATAAAAATTTCATAATAAGAGCTGCGTGTTCCAAACGTACCAACGAACTATCATGGCGGAGGTGGGTCATTGCCGAGGCTATACAATTTCCCGCCACGACGGAAAAAAACAGTACAGCAGACTCGGTAATGATTTATACCTCTCTTGATGGCGCGGTGGTAGCGTCCACTGGAGTTGTTGAATGGGTCCATGTCAAGGGTTCATTCCAGTGGTACCTGTTCATTTATCACTTATATAAATTCCCCTTCGGTGATAATTCTCCATCGGAGATACTCTCGAGGTAGCGTGAATTTGATATTAAACGACATTTGTAGCTTCATGATTGTATATAAATCACGGTGTGATAAAAAATTTCATAATAAGAGCTGCGTGTTCCAAACGTACCAACGAACTATCATGGCGGAGGTGGGTCATTGCCGAGGCTAAGTACAATTTCCGCCACGACGGAAAAAACAGTACAGCAGACTCGGTAATGATTTATACCTCTCTTGATGGCGCCGGTGGTAGCGCCCACTGGAGTCGTTGAATGGGTCCATGTCAAGGGTTCGCGTCCCAGTGGTACCTGTTCATTTATCACTTATATAAATTCCCCTTCGGTGATAATTCTCCATCGGAGATACTCTCGAGGTAGCGTGAATTTGATATTAAACGACATTTGTAGCTTCATGATTGTATATAAATCACGGTGTGATAAAAAATTTCATAATAAGAGCTGCGTGTTCCAAACGTACCAACGAACTATCATGGCGGAGGTGGGTCATTGCCGAGG
>NC_089753.1:40788912-40801412 GCF_040412425.1 Macrobrachium rosenbergii | reverse complement strand
TATTTTGGAGAGTTTTAATGTGTTTCTGATAATGTTTGAAGAAAAATTAAAAGAAAAGGCAAAGAGTGGCTGTGCTGTACCATTTCAATGCAATGGAATGTGTGATAATGAATGCAGTGGTCTGTATTTTTTGACTGATTGATTTACAGATTTTAGGCATAATGCCAAGCACTGGGGCAACTAAGGTCATTCAGCACTGAAACGGAAATTGACAGTAAAAGGTTTGAAAGGTGTAACAGAAGGAAAACCTCGCAGTTGCACTATGAATCAGTTGTTAGGAGAGGATGGGCAGTTAGATGGAAGAAAGAGAATATGAACGGAGGTACAGTAAAAGGAATGAAAGCAGTTGCAGCTAGGGGCCAAAAGGACGCTGCAACGACCCTCAAGTAATGCCTACATTGCATCGCATGAGGTGCACTGACAGTATTAACCCCCTACGGGACTCATTTTTTGAGTCCATAACGAGAATAAGAATGGGGAGAATTTTGCGGATATTGGCTGACTATTACGAAAGTATATAATTTCAAACGAAGTTTATGCATAAGTATAGTTGAAAAGTGGAAAATTATCTGGAAAAAAGTTTTCCTGATGACGTATTATAGCCAAGGCAAAACGGAACTAAAGGTTTCGATATCATGCCCTAACAACCTGAGAATCAACAGTGCGTCCGATTTCATTACGGTAGGTTGCGAGAACACACCTCGTTCGTTGGTCGTGGCTAAAGTACACATTAGATGGAAAGCACATTGAATAAGAGAAGGCTTCTCTCTTCTTGCAAGTCGCATCTCTCTCTCCTCCTTTTATCCATACTTTTAAACTTCTCCACCTCATTCTCTTCTCTTTTCCTCCTTCTACTTTTAAACCTCTTCTACTTTTCTTCTTCCTCCTCCTTCTCTTTCTTCTCCCTTACACTTACACTTTCTTTCACACTTTCATTTTCACTTTATATTCCTGTTCCTTAATCCTCTTAATGCTCTCTCTCCTCCTCCTCAATTTCGCCTTCTCCTCCTCCTCCTCCCCTTCTCAGCCTCCTTCCAAGCTTCTTCTTCTGCTCCTTCTATTCAGCGTTCCATTTCCTCCTATTTGCAAACCTCTATCCCCCTTCCCCTTCTCCTCGTCCTAACCCCTCCCCTAACTCCTCCCGACGCAGAATCTTTTCTCTCACTGCAAAGGTCAAACGCTTATTCAGTCTTCAAGTCATTAGTGCCCTTCCGGAGAAGGCGCTAAAGGAAGTGTGCGTCGGGGAAGTGGACGTTGGAGAAGAGAGGGAGAAGGGAACGAACGAGAGAGAGAGAGAGAGAGAGAGAGAGAGAGAGAGAGAGAGAGAGAGAGAGAGAGAGAGAAAGCGTGAAGAAATCGATGTGACATGAAGAAGGGCGAGTTTATGTTCTTATGTTGTTCATCTATTAAATGTTCTATTTTACGTCGTCGTCTATCGGTTTGACAAACTGTCAGACAAAGAATTTTCTGAAGCTATGATGGTTTGTGCGAGCTTATACACACATACACATGTATACACACATACATATATATACACCTATGTATAATATATTATATATATATATATATATATATATATATATATATATATATATATATATATATATATATATATATATATATATATATACATACATATATAACTGAATCACGAAAATATGGAACGTGATGAATATATAAATAAAGATAAAATCCACGAAGGAAACGGAAACACTGCTGCTAAGTAAAGGACTAGTGTCGAAGGCCTCGCAGCACTCCAGTGTTTCCGTTTCCTCTGCTAAATAAAGGACTAGTGTCGAAAGGCCTCGCAGCACTCCAGTGTTTCCGTTTCCTTTGTGGATTTTATCTTTATATACATACATACATACATACATATATATATATATATATATATATATATATATATATATATATATATATATATATATATCTTTTTTACCAGATACATATGTAATTGTAATAGCGACAATGCCCTCTTAACTTTCTCGAGGTACCATTGTCCATCTGACCACAAGGTCAGGTGGACAATGGTACCTTGCACTTGGATCTAAAGACTTCGTAGTGACAAGCGTTTCCAAAAAAAAGCGCGAAGACTTCGAGGAAGTTAAGAGGGCATTGTGGCCATTACAATTACATATATACTGTATATGTGTATATACATACATACATACATACATACATACATACATACACATATATATATATATATATATATATATATATATATATATATATATATATATATATATATATATATATATGTATATAATTACAAACACCACAGGACGAAATGAAATACGGTTGTGAACCCTGAACGGTGTCGGCTCTATTGCTGAGCCATCTCCAGAGGACTGATACAAAGTGGTAGAAGATGGCTTAGCAATAAAGCAGACACCGGTCAGGATTTACAACGACTTTTCATTTCTTGCCTGCGGTGTTTGATATATAAAAATTTCGTATCAAGCGTGATTATCATCATACATACATGTAAATTTACGTACATAAGACCTATTAAATATTTCAATTTCTTTATCTTCCGAATCATTTACCTGTTTTATAAAAGTAGCACAGTATTCTACTGGAGTACTAAAGGATGATTTTTTTTTTTTTTGTAATTTTTCAGGACGCCAATTGCCCTGCAAAATAAAAGACATAATTTTCCTCATTACTGACAGCTTAATCATTCTTACTGATTTTTATTAGAATATTTTGACTAACTACCATCAAATTATTCCAATTATTATATAAGGCTCATTAAACAGGATTAAATATTTCTCATCCATCATGATTAAATAATTTCCCTTAATTATAATGGCCTTTTACTTTTTGTCGTTGAATTTCCATTAATAATTATCATTATATCAATTCATTCATCGTTATTCAACTTAAGACCCCTTCCCTACAAATGTGATGAAAATAGATTTTATCCTTAAAAAATTTTAAGATGAAATGGTTATGTATCACAAAAGTTACGGGAGTACCAAGATGGCGGAAACAAAGGCATAATGGTTGTGGAAAACATGGACTCCCACGTAGTTCGCCTCGTCTTTGAATTTCCGTTAATAATTAACATTGAATTACTTCAACTCATTCACCGTTATTAATACAACTTGAGGCAAACCCCCCACCTTACAATTCAGAATTTATCCTTAAAAACTTTCAAGATGAAATGGTTACATATCACAATATTCACGGGAGTACTAAGATGGCGGAGAGAAAGGCACAATGGTTGTGGAAAAATACAGACTCCAAGCAGTCGTTGAATTTCCATTGATAATTATCATTAAATTACCTCAATTCATTCGTCGTGATTCAACTTAAGACCCGTACCCCAACCCCATAGAGATGAAGATAGATTTTATCCTTGAAAAACTTCAATATGAAATTATTAAGTATCACAATTATCACGGTGGTACCAAGATGGCGGACACAAAGGCATAATGGTTGCGGAAAATATACAGTCCTCCACAGCTCTCCTTGTCGTTGAATATATACATTAAAAGTTATCATTAAATTACTTCAATTCATTCATCGCCATTCAACTTAAGACCACCCCGCCCTTACAGCTGAGATGAAATAGTTTAGTACAAGATCACAATAATCATGGGAACACCAAGATGGCGGAGAGAAAGGAATAATGGCTGCCGAAAATAAGCACTCCCACGCAGTTCTCCTAGTCGATATTTCTATTTAATGCCTAAATACAGAAACAGGTAAACTGTTCAGAAGTCTTGAACCCCGTGAAGCTGAACACACCCTTCAAGGAACTTTGAAAGCTTAAAGCCTGTGAAGACTTGGTTCAGAGATTCAAAATTTCGAAAGAGGAGCTTTTTTTTCCTTTTCTTTTCTTCAAAAGTTGGAGGAATGGAACTCTTTTCCTGGCGTAGGTGAGGCTTAATGAGTTTGCTCCTCCCAAGACTGCAAGTCCATTAAGAGAGAGAGAGAGAGAGAGAGAGAGAGAGAGAGAGAGAGAGAGAGAGAGAGAGAGAGAAGGTAATAATGAATAGGGTAAGTAATATATCATCAACACCCACCAGAAGTTCGTTATGAAGAAGGAGGAGGAGGAGGAGGAGGAGGAGGAGGCTACGCAGTGAATGTATTCCAGAATATTCATCCCAGTCCATTTCTGTCGTTCTTGAGATAACAACTGATGTACTGATAGACAACTGCATCGTCATATATACTATATGTATATACAGTATATATATATATATATATATATATATATATATATATATATATATATATATATATATATATATATATATATATATATATATATATATCATAAAATCAACGCATTCAGAGGTCACTCTGATCATTGCATTACATGAACCGGGTGAATATGCATAAGTGACTATATTTCGAGGAAGTATTTGCGAACAAGAAAGTATCTGAAGGCCTCACAACAGAGAAAAACCTATAACACCTAAATCTAAGGCGACGGAAAAATTCGGAGATTTTGTTTGTATTGGGAAAAGTATCGGCCAATCGAGAGAGACACTATCTGATTTGAAGGGAACAACTTCCACTCTTTTCTGTCGAAGAATTCTGGGCAGTGTTTGAAACAGGAGGGATGATATTACCCGTCCATTTCAGCAGGCCGTGTTTGAAACTAACGTGGGCCTATGGAACTGATTAAAGTAAAAATAGGATATTCATGCTTTGCCGATTACTCTAGTGGTAATAATAATAACGATATCTCAGTTAGAGGATGCATCTTTGTCAAAAGGGTAAATCTAAAACTAATGCACAAACAGTGTTGCATGAGGAAGAAGGAATGACTGAAAGGCGTAAGTACCCAGCGCTTTCGTGTATTTAATACACACTTCAGGGTACCGTACAAAGTGTGCTGTACCCTGAAGAAGTGTATATTAAATACAAGAATGTGCTAATTACCTAAGTCTTTCACTATTTCCTTCCGGCTCTTGCAATGCATTTTAAGTCACGTGATCGCTGTGACGGCATAACATACAGTACACACACACACACACACACACATATATATATGTATATGTATATACATATATATATATATATATATATATATATATATATATATATATATATGAGAAACTACTATTGTAACAAAGAAAAATATGAGTAAAAAATACGCCGAAGTTTCTCCGGCACAATCGAGTTTTCTGTACAGCGTATAAGGCTGTATGAAACTCTCAGCCACGGCCCATGACATCCTCAGCAGCGGCCCATAAAACTGGCACCTATAGCGGTGCAAGACACACGATCATGGCAAACTTTAACCTTAAATAAAATAGAAAATACTGAGGCTAGAGGGCTGCAACTTGGTATGTTTGATGATTAGAGGGCGCATGATCAACATACCAATTTGTAGCCCTCTAGCCTCAGTAGTTTTTAAGATCTGAGGACGGACAGACAAATAGCCATCTCAAAAAAAAAAAAAAAAAAAAAAAAAAAAAAAAAAAAAAAAACTGCAAGCTATATAAATGAAACAGAAGGAAAATAGTAACAAAGGGAGGCGTGGTTTCAATAAGCTCTTAGAAACAAAACCGAACCGTTTAAGATCGACCTTTCTAACTCGTGTCTAGAAACATCTGACAGTTCCTGTACAGAATGGCGATGTTTCTACATTACTATCCTAAGACTGAAACCTTGTAAGTCTGCAGGTCTTACACAGAACTGGAGACTGGTATTCATGCATAGCCCACTAACGAATGCAAAGTGAACTGCATGACACTAAAAACTCGAACTATATAGGCGGGAGGTCCCTTACCGGAAGCCTCACTGAGAGACACAACAATACTGAGCCAATTATCCCCCCATTTGCAGACGGTAATTGGTCTCAAATGCAAATCAGAAAACGGTGAACGCCAAATGCATGGTATATTTACTTTTCATTTTAATTTCTCGTTGACCTTTTTCAAATGGTTCGAACAAGTCTCGTGGGAGTCAACTTTGTGACTGGGGTAACGGCACGAACATCCGGAACACTTGCTGTACGGGAAAGGACTGTTGTTTATCATTTTCATGTTGGTGCAAGAGTGTTCAGTATGGTTGGATTTAAATGTCTGTTGGTGGGCATACATATACTTACGCATACCTAATATGGGACTATCTAGCAATTCATTTACTGTATAATCTCTTTTCGAGATACATGCACACAAGCACACACATGTATATATACATATATATATATATATATATACATATACATATATTTACACATACATATTTATGCACATTTATAGAACCATCTAGCTATTTATTTACATACCTCTCTTCTTTTTGATATGTGTACATATACTATAAATATACTGTATATATATGTATGTATGTATGTATGTATGCATATATATATATATATATATATATATATATATATATATATATATATATATATACGCAAACATTTATATATGTGTGTGCGTATGTGTACGCGCGCGTGTCCCGACGTGTACATTTTGTGTTCCAGAACATACTGACACAAGGCCGTACAGGATGGATAGCAGCGCTTAGCAGAAGCCATCGAAAGAGCTCTACCCTTATTCACCACATAATCAAGAGCAACTGACCTATTGTATAATGGTAACTTGGCAGTATTATTTTGGGTTATCGTCCTCCTTACAAAAGCGTTTTTATTTTATTACACAGCAATCACTGGCGTATACAGAAAACGATTTATTCAATTACTTGCTCTGTTACTGGTTAGAGAGGCATTAAAGGAATTATTGACTCGTATATAATTCTGTCGTTAATCCGATTAAAAAAAAACTTATCGGTGCTGTTATATTTACCTCCGAGAAAAAATTTCAATCTGCAGTTTTTCATAATGAAAGTGACTTGAAATTTTAATCACTGATTCAAACAATTATATTTTTATATCTTCCTTGAATTTTTTATTCCTGGGAAAATGAATAATCCATTTTTTCAGACAGAAAAATTCCATTCGAATGATTATGACACAATTATATATATAGATATATATATATATATACAGTATATATGTATATGTATATATATATATATATATATATATATATATATATATATATATATATATATATATATATATATATATATATATATTTTATACATACATGCATAAATATATATGTATATATATACTGTATATATATATATATATGCATATATACATACACATATATATATACATAACTATATATATATATACATATACTGTGTGCGTGCTGGTGTATATGACTCGTCGTTAGACAATTAATCTATACACTGCAGCCGGATTCTACCTGTTGATTGCACACAGGAGGACGCACTCAGGTGAATGCATCGGAGTTACCCGTCGCCTGACGAACCACTGACATTTTACAGATAGCTACTGCTTTTGGTTTTCATGTCCCCTCCTCTCCCCCTTCCCCTCCCCCCCTCCACAAGATAATATTCTCTGTGACCCAAACTGATAAATTTAAGAGGTTCTCCGCCCGTCCGACTGGTTGCTTAGTACCTTCAGTGGCTCATTGGGGTATTGTTAATGAAGATCAATTGGGATTTTATCTCACGGGTTCGATTGACAGAGAACTGGATCTTTCGGAGACAGCAGCATACTCTCTCTCTCTCTCTCTCTCTTGAAACAGACAGAGACTAAGACGTTCTCTTACGTTCTAGTTATTATTGACCGAAAATCCATTCGTAATGAAGGAGTCGAGATACTTGGAAGGGTTTAAAAAGCTTAAAAAAAAACAAAAAAACTAAACGAATAATTCTCTCCCTCTCTCTCTCTTGAAACAACAGAGATAAGAAGTTTTCTCTGCAGGTTGGTCTACCCTCTCTTGTTTTAAGAGGATACACTTTCCCACTCACTATGTATGTATGTATGTATGTATGTATGTATGTATGCACGTATGTATATGTACTTATATATATATGTATGTATGTATGTTTATTTTATTTTCTTTATTTAATTATTTTTTTATATTTTTATATATTTTATTTTACTTTTATTTACTTGTTTATTATTATTTATCAATTTGTTTATATTTTTTTTTACTATCTGTAGTAATTTATTTTTATTAGTTTTTATTCCTTGCTTTTACAGTGGAGTCCCTCAAGAGTAGATTTCTTTACAAATGATCTTTCGGCACAGGTATCTAACAACCCTCTCTTTCGCACAATGTGACCTCTTTTACCCTTTAGGGTTATTGTGACTGAATGTATATATATATATATATATATATATATATATATATATATATATATATATATATATATATATATATATATATATATATATATACACACATACATACATACATAATCCCTGACTCATCGTATCATTCTCAAGTTAATTTTTTTATAAAACTTCCAGGCACCTCGACTCCATTACGAAGGATGTGATGTTAATTTTAACAAGAACGTAAGACTTTGCGTTTCACAGAAACGTCCAGACGACTCTTATTTCCTCTGCAACTGGAGGAAAATAATACATAAGCCTTATTTCTGGTAACTGCAACTAAGCCTTCCCTGTTCACTTATTGTTACAGAATTAAAAATGATTTATTACTTTAAACTGTAACTTTTGGATAAATCTTTTATGATACATGTTCATGGAGAGAGAGAGAGAGAGAGAGAGAGAGAGAGAGAGAGAGAGAGAGAGAGAGAGAGAGAGAGAGAGAGAGAATTTTTATCACTTACGCTATGGATTACGCAGAACTGTTAAAAGACACAATAAACTTTAGGATTAAATTTGAATTTTTCAAAATGATAAAAATAATATGGAAAAATAAAAACAAGCCATTGTTATTGTTAAGACGACGTAACTTACGTTCAGCTGCAGTCAACAAACATTTACCTAATTACGGGGACCCCCTTCAACAAACATTTACTTAATTAAGAGGACCCCCTATTTTGGAACGATTCTTTTCTTCCTAACCTTGGTTCATTTTTAGGCCAGTGAACCATTTCCGTGCAATTTTTGAGGCCTACAATCAGTAAGAATTCAAATATGAACAGCATGTGATATAAGCTGTAAATTAATGTAAATAACAATGCTACATCAGTCTCCTCTACGTGAACCATTTTTTAGAATTTATTAGTTTCTTAAGATTGTCTGGTATGTAGGACTAGTCAAAGGAACTTTACCATGGGTGCTTATGCATTTGTGGCAGTCCTTTATGCATTCATGACAGTTCTGTATGCATTCATCCCAGTCCAGTATGTACTTATGGCAGTCCTTTATGCACTCAACCCAGTCATTTATGTACTTATGGCAGTCCTTATGCGCTCATCCTAATCACGTATGTACTCAAGGCAGTCCTTTATGCACTAACCCCAGTCATTATGTACTCAAGGCAGAACTTTATGACCCATCCCAGTCATTATGTAGTCAAGGCAGTCCTTTATGCACTCATCCCAGTCATTACGTAGTCAAGGCAGTCCTTTCTGCACTCATCCCAGTCATTATGTAGTCAAGGCAGTCCTTTATGCACTCATCCCAGTCATTATGTACTCAAGGCAGTCCTTTCTGCACTCATCCCAGTCATTATGTAGTCAAGGCAGTCCTTTATGCACTCATCACAGTCATTATGTAGTCAAGGCAGTCATTTATGCACTCATCCCAGTCATTATGCAGTCAAGGCAGTCCTTTATGCACTAATCCCAGTCATTATGTACTCAAGGCAGAACTTTATGGACTCATCCCAGTCATTATGTACTCAAGGCAGTCCTTTATGCACTCATCCCAGTCATTATGTAGTCAAGGCAGTCCTTATCTAAGCACACATCCCAGTCCTGTATGCTTTCAAGCCAATACTTATGTCATGCATATTAGTCCGCTATGCACTCATGCCAGATCTTTCCATAATTATGAGTCTTCTATGAACCTTTGCCAACCCCAAGACCAAATGGAAGAGGAAGTTCGAAAATCGGGTCTTACGCAAACAACACTGGGCTACTACAAAGACCAGAAACTGGGGTTACTCTGAGGCCCAGGTTACCATGAAGACCGAAAGCTGAGGTTACTATGAAGCCCGAAAGCTGAAGTTACCATGAAGACAGAAAGCTGAGGTTACTGTGTAGCCCGAAAGCTGAGGTTACCATGAAGACCAAAAGCTGAGGTTACCATGAAGACCAAAAGCTGAAGTTACCATGAAGACCGAAAGCTGAGGTTACCATGAAGCCCGAAAGCTGAAGTTACCATGAAGACAGAAAGCTGAGGTTACCATGAAGCCTGAAAGCTGAAGTTACCATGAAGACCGAAAGCTGAGGCTACCATGAAGCCTAAAAGCTGAGGTTACCAAGAAGACCGAAAGCTGAAGTTGCCCGAAAGCTAAGGTTACCATGAAGACCTAAAGCTGAGGTTGCCATGAAGCCCGAAAGCTGAGGTTACCAAGAAGATCGTAAGCTGAAGTTACCATGAAGACCGAAAACTGAAGTTACCATGAAGCCCGAAAGCTGAGGTTACAATGAAGACCGAAAGCTGAGGTTACCATGAAACCCGAAAGCTGACGTTACCATGAGGACCGAAAACTGAAGTTACCACGAAGACCGAAAGCTGAGGTTACCATGAAGACCGAAAGTTGAAGTTACCATGAAGACCGAAAGCTGAGGTTACCATGAAGACCGAAAGCTGAGGTTACCATGAAGACCGAAAGCTGAGGTTACCATGAAGACCGAAAGTTGAAGTTACCATGAAGACCGAAAGCTGAGGTTACCATGAAGACCGAAAGCTGAGGTTACCATGAAGACCAGCTGAGGTTACCATGAAGACCGAAAGCTGAGGTTACCATGAAGACCGAAAGTTGAAGTTACCATGAAGACCGAAAGCTGAGGTTACCATGAAGACCGAAAGCTGAGGTTACCATGAAGACCGAAAGCTAAGGTTACCATGAAGACCGAAAGCTAAGGTTACCATGAAGACCGAAAGCTGAAGTAACCATGAAGCCCGAAAGCTGAGGTTACTATGTAGCCCGAAAACTGAGGTTACCATACAGACCGAAAGCTGAGGTTACCGTGAAGACTGAAAACCGAGTTTACCATGAAGACCGAAAACTGAGGTTACCATGAAGACCGAAAGCAGAGGTTACCATGAAGACCGAAAGATGAAGTTACCATGAAGCCCGAAAGCTGAGGTTACTACTGTATGTAGCCCGAAAACTGAGGTTACCATGAAGACCGAGAGCTGAGGTTACCATGAAGACCGAAAGCTGAGGTTACCATGAAGCCCGAAAGCTGAGGTTACCATGAAGCCCGAAAGCTGAAGTTACCATGAAGACCGAAAGCTGAGGTTACCATGAAGCCCAAAAGCTGAGGTTACCATGAAGCCCGAAAGCGGAGGTTATTACGTAGCCCAGAACCTTGGGATACTACGAAGCCTGTAAGCCATAGGAGAAAGTAACTAGTTGAAAAAAAAATTAGAATTTTTTCGCAACTTTTCTTTTTGACCCCAGACAATAAATATTCGACAAGACTGACCTATGAAAGATTGAGAAAGGTGCGCCACGGTTAACTGACAAATTAGGAATGACATGGGGTCAAAAAATGCTATGGTCACGGCCGCTTAGGCTTGTAAAGACTAACTGCTCTTCCTTTCTCGATTAAAAGTAAAGAGGTCTTTGGAGGAAGATTGGAATGGTCTTTGGAAGCTGAAACCTGATCAGGCAAAAAAGCAAGCAAGCACAAAGACGAAGCATGTTTCATCATTCTTGATGTTACAAGGAGGTAATTAACCTGAACCGGGCTTGTGTGTGTGTGTGTGTGTGTGTGTGTGTGTGTGTGTGTGTGTGTGTGTGTGTGTGTGTGTGTGTGTGTGTGGGGTATTTGTGTTATTGTAACACTGTTGGTTAAAGAGGCTTGGAATTAAGTGCACTTCATAGTTCGGCGCCAACCCCCCCTCCCTCTCTCTTGTCTAAGAGAACTTTAATTGCATTTTCATAATGAAATCTCACTTTATGTTTCTTTTCCTTTCCATTTCTCTACTTAAATGACTTCCAGTTACTTTCCTAACCAGTTCTCTCCCTTTCTCTCTCTCATGTTTGTCAAAACGTTCAGTTATACTAATCAATTAGTTATCTTTCTAGTTACTTTCTCTTATTTATGAGACTTCCAGTTACATTTGATAATCAAATCTCTCTCTCTCTCTCTCTCTCTCTCTCTCTCTCTCTCTCTCTCTCTCTCTCTCTCTGTGCTATTGCAAAACTTTGGGGGTTAAGAAACCTTCTAATTACCTCCACCTCGGAGGTAATTACCTGCTTCAGTCTGTTAGCCTGTCTGTATATTAGCAGCATCACCTGAAAACTAATGAACGGATCCTTACTATTTTTCTTTACTCATATTATTAAAATGAAGACCCATTTGATCTTTCCTAATTTCACTAAGTTTAATTATTACGTAATGAGAGGCAACGTAACTATATTAAATCTAATCTCCGTAAAAACATTTCGTTTGTCTATTTTCTAAGAATGGGATTAAGATTATGACACATTACATACAGATTACCTCCTTCCAGTGCCCACGCATACGTAAGAGCTTCGTCTTCTCATTCCTAATTA
>NC_089753.1:40778912-40783912 GCF_040412425.1 Macrobrachium rosenbergii | reverse complement strand
ATTAGGCATTGCGTTTCATATCCGACGGTTTTGCAATATCACGAATACAAACTCATTGCTTCATCTGGTTTTCTTTGAGTGCTATCTCATTACAATGGTTGTTGCAAGCGTCAAGTGGCTAACAGTAATTGTTTTGCAATATATGTAATGACTTTGTTGTTTTTATGAAGGTCAACATGGTTGGGAAATGAATGTTGTTGCTAAGCCTGAAATCTAAGTAAAAATGGGAAATAAATTGTTTGGAAAAATAACGTGAGGTGTTGTCTCTCTCTCTTCTCGGATTGGAATATAAAAATTTAGGCCAAAGGCCAAGCGCTAGAACCTATGAGGCCATTCAGCGCTGAAGAGGAAAGTGAGAGTAAAGAAGGTTTTAAAGGCGGAACAGGAGGAAGACCTCGCAGTTGCACTTTGAAACAACTGTTAGGAGAGGGTGAAAAGTAAGATGGAAGAAAAGGAATGTGAACGGAGGTACAGTTAATGGAATAAAAGGGGTTGCATGCATCTAAGGGCTGAAGGAAAGTTTGATGATTGGCAGGTGGATGATCAACATACCAATTTGCAGCCCTCTAGCCTCAGTGGTTTTTAAGACCTGAGGGCGGAGAGAAAAAGTGCGGACGGACAGACAAATAGTCATCTCAGTAGTTTTATTTTACAGAAAACTAAAACCTGTCTTAGAGATTTTATATTCTACTAAATATAAGGCTTAATTTATTTCTGTTAACACCAAGTTAATCTGTAAAGTCTAGAAAACAGCCATCAGAAGGCGAATTTTCAACATAGTGAGACATCGGTTCCGGTCATTTCTTGGACGGGTATTCAACAATAGGAGCACGGTGCCAATATAACTTATAATGTTCGTAGCTTACAGCTAACAACAGACCTAAGGCATCCGGTGTAAGCGGCAAAGTGTTAAAATATGGCCGAGAAAGCTAGCGGAGTAAAAGACTGTAAGTATTCTGGAGTTACAATTGTCAGGGTCAATGGCGTTACGCTTAGTTAATGAATAACTAAGTGGCATCATTACGACCTTGCAAAGATACCTGGACGATCAGTACTGAAAATCACTAAAGTTCGTAATTCATTTTTTTTTAATAAATATTAAATAACTGTGGACTACTTTTTAATTTATTAATTAATTTTTTAGTTTTCGGTAAAAGAAAACTACTGTGCCGGCTTTGTCTGTCCGTCCGCACTTTTTCTGTAAGCACTTTTTCAATCCGCCCTCAGATCTTAAAAACTACTGAGGCTACACGGCTGCAAATTGGTATGTTGATCATCCACCCTCCACTCATCAAACATACCAAATGCAGCCCTCTAACCTCAGTAGTTTTCATTTTATTTAAAGTTAAAATTAGCCACAATCGTCCTGCTGGCAAGTATATAGGATAGGCCACCACCGGCCGTAGTTATAGTTTCACGGGCCACCGCTCATACAGCATTATACCGAGACCACCGAAAGATAGGTCTATTTTCTGTGGCCTTGATTATACGCTGTACAGAACACTCGACTGCGCCGAAGAAACTTCGGCGCATTTTTTAAAGTTGTTTGTGTTAATCTCAAATGACCTTAACCTTTTAATCAATTTATCGTCCGGTTCAGGTAGCTGGTGAATGTAGCCGATTACAAACTTTACTGTTTTTTTCAAACGAGGAATGAAATTTTACCTTTCAATAGATCCAATCCAGTATAAAAATAAACCTTTGTATTTCTTTATTTACGTAATTAAAGGTATACGCTTTTTAGAATGCATAGGTTTTCATTAATTAAGAAGCAACATTGTGAAATGAATTAAAATGTCTGTTTTTACCCTGTCCACGTGGACAAAACCACAAAAACTAAAACATCAGTATGGTGATTCGAATCCAAGGACGACACCGAATTAATTTTAACAGTTAAATGGAATAGGAGTTCTTTCATCTCCTCCCTCAGGATTGGAAAATTAACTGTCCCAATAAATCATTTCAATTTTCTCTTCATGCTTTGTCACAGAACACTATTTGTGGCACGGAAACAATTACGGCAGTGACAAATACTTTTTCTTCACCTGTCACATGAGACGAAAAAGTATTTGTTACTATGGTAATTGTCTCATGTGACAGAAAGATTTGTATTCCACGTGGATAAAATGAAAACTACATTTACTGTAAATATGAAATATCAGCTTTTCGTCTTATCAGGAAAGATGCTTCATCCGAAGAAGAAAAGTTTTGTCTAACAAAATGAAATGAAATCGAATTTTGTTCGTGTTGCCACAATATTAGTTTATACAACTAACACAAAAGGAAAAATTCGGATATGAAATAAGAATTTTTAGTTTTATCAGAAAACGAAGCTTCACCCGAATATGAGGCTAAATCAATAAAATGAAACAAAATGGAATAATTTTTTTCGTGCTGCCACAATATTAGTTTATATACAAATAACACAAAATGAAACATTCAAAAATGAAATACCAATTTTTAGTTTGATCAGAAAACGATGCTTCATCCAAAGATTAAAAGATAGTTTAATAAAACTGTATAAAACCGAATAACTTTATGCAGAGCCATTATATAAAAATCGAATACTTTTTTGCGAAGCCACTATATAAAAATCGAATAATATTTTGCGAAGTCACTATATAAAAATCGAATCATTTTTTGCGAAGCCACCATATAAAAATCGAATCAATTTTTGTGAAGCCACTATATAGAAATCGAATAATTTTTTGCCAAGCCACTATATAAAAATCGAATAATTTTTTGCGAAGCCACTAAATAAAAATCGAATAATTTTTTGCGAAGCCACTGTATAAAAATCGAATCATTTTTTGCGAAGCCACTACAAAAAAATCGACTCACTTTTTGCGAAGCCACTATATAAAACTCGAATCATTTTTTTTCGAAGCCACTGTATAAAAATCGAATCATTTTTTGCGAAGCCCTGTATAAAAACTGAATAATGCTTTGCGAAGCCACTATATAAAAATCGAACAATTTTTTGCGAAGCCACTATATAAAAATCGAATCATTTTCTGTGAAGCCACTATATAAACATTGAATAATTTTTTGCGAAGCCACTATATAAACATTGAATAATTTTTTGCGAAGCCACTATATAAAAATCGAATAATTTTTTGCGTAGCAACTATGTAAAACTCGAATAATATATTGGGAAGCCACTATATAAAAATCGAAGCATTTGTTGCGAAGCCAGTATATAAAAGTCGAACCATTTTTCGCGAAGCCACTATATAAAAATCGAATAATATTTTGCGAAGTCACTATATAAAAATCGAATCATTTTTTGCGAAGCCACTATATAAAAATCGAATCATTTTTTGTGAAGCCACTATATAAAAATCGAATCATTTTTGCGAAGCCACCATATAAAAATCGAATCATATTTTGCGAAGCCACTGTATAAAAATCGAATCATTTTCTGTGAAGCCACTATATAGAAGTCGAATAATTTTTTGCGAAGCCGCAATATAAACATTGAATAATTTTTTTCCAAAGCCACTATATAAACATTGAGTAATTTTTTCTGAAGCCACTATACAAAAATCGAATAATTTTTTGCGAAGCCACTACATAAAAATCGAATAATATTTTGCAAAGCTACTACATAAAAATCGAATATTTTTTTGTGAAGCCACTAAATAAAAATCGAATAATATTTTGTGAAGCCATTGTACAAGAATCGAATAATATTTTACGAAGCCACTATACAAAAATCGAATAATTTTTTGTGAAGCCACTATATAAAAATCGAATAATTTTTTGCGAAGCCACTACATAAAAATCGAATAATATTTTGCAAAGCTACTACATAAAAATTTAATATTTTTTTGCGAAGCCACTACATAAAAATCGAATAATATTTTGCAAAGCTACTACATAAAAATCGAATATTTTTTGTGAAGCCACTAAATAAAAATCGAATAATATTTTGTGAAGCCATTGTACAAGAATCGAATAATTTTTTACGAAGCCACTATATAAAAATCGAATAATTTTTTGCGAAGCCACTGTATAAAAATCGAATATTTTTTTGTGAAGCCACTATATAAAATTTTATAATTTTTTGCGAAGCTACTATATAAAAACCAAATAATTTTTTGCGAAGCCACTATATAAAAATCGAATGATATTTTGCGAAGCCACTATATAAAATTCGAATAATTTTTTGCGAAGCTACCATATAAAAATCGAATAATATTTTGCGAAGCTACCATATAAAAAGTTGCATAATTTTTTTGCGAAGCCACTATATAGATATCGAATAATTTTTTGCGAAGCCACTATATAAAAATCGAATAATTTTTTGCGAAGCCACTATACAAGTGTATACAACTAACACAAAATGAAAAATTCAAATATGAAATACGAATGTTTAAATCTGATCCGAAAACGATGCTTTATGCGAAGATGAAAGTTAGTTTAATAAAATTAAATAAAATTTAATATATTTTTCGCGTATCCACTACACGTGTATACAACAAAATAAAAAAAATATATAACAATTAAAACTAAAATAGCTTCTTCCTTTCATCTCATTGCATCAGATGTTTATACTGCTACAAGGTTACTATTCAAGCCAAACCTCACAGAGACACACCCACGCACATGCTCACCCATTAACGCATAAAGTAAAGTTTTGTTTTGACCAACCTAGGTCTTTAGTTTCATCAAAGGACAAGACAGTTATAAACTCACTGTTTGTATCTTACCACATGAGAATCTTCCTCTAAAGGCTAAAGAGAGTTATAAAGAGAGTTATCATTTGGAAATGCTGTGAACATTATTAATTTTTTTCCTCTCTCTTTTGTCTCACGTGCATAAACACCCACACACACACACACACACTATATATATATATATATATATATATATATATATATATATATATATATATATATATATATATATATATATATATATATATATATATATATATATATATACACATTGTATTCATACAAACATTCATAAACATATATACATATATACATACACCA
>NC_089753.1:40771412-40776412 GCF_040412425.1 Macrobrachium rosenbergii | reverse complement strand
AAAGCTCGTTCGCTGTGGTCAGGTACCAACGCCAATGGCTGTAGCTTTAGTATAGTATTAAGCTCCTTGAAACAATTAAGGCCAACATACTAGTGAAAAATGAGCCGAAGTTTCTTCGGCATAGCGTATAATGCTGTACGAAACTCTCAGCCACGGCTCACGAAACTCTCAGCCGCGGCCCATGAAACTTTCAGCCACGACCCGGTGGGGGCCTGTGTTCGTCGCACCCATAGCGGTTCAGATGAGCAATCATGGCTAACTTTAACCTTAAATAAAATAAAAAGTACTGAAGCTAGAGGACTGCAATTTGGTATGTTTTATGATTGGAGTGTGGATGATCAACATACCAATTCGCAGCCCTCTAGCCTCAGCAGTTTTCAAGATCTGAGGGCGGACAGAAAAAGTGCCGACAGTCAGACAAATAGCCATCTCAATAGTCTTCTCCTACAGAAAACTAAAAAGGAAGCATAAAATATATCCTTGTTCTCTTTCGTAAGATGTTGGATGACGAGCAGCGTATTAAAAAAAAAAAAAAACCAAAAAAAAAAAAAAAACCAATATCAACTTGACCCACAATCCAAAGATTTCAATCAGTCTGCGCCCATTTACCAGACCTATAGACAACAGACTTTCCACCGTGACTTATGGAAAGGCTAATGAATGACGTCATCGGTGGAAATGCCACTCCGTTTAATAACCTCTCATACGCCAGAGGGTTAATCCACTTTTAGCAACCGGTTATCTAATTAGGACTGATCACAGAGAACGCGCCGACCAATCACAGGGGCATTTTCAGCAGAATTCTCGTCATTTTCAGGAGATCTGAAAGGCTTGACCGTGTTCGTGTGTGTGTGTGTGTGTCTGTATGTGTGTGTGTCTGTGTGTGCTTAAGGGATATGATGCATTCGCTGAGGGGTTGAGCTAGTCGGTGATATTACAAATCTTATCTTTATGGAAAATGGCATTTGGACGGAGTTAATTCTTTTGCTACGAATAACTACTATATTTCCAACGAAATTATCACACACACACACATATATACATACGCAGAAATATGCGTATATGTATATATATATTATATATATATATATATATATATATATATATATATATATATATATATATATATATATATATATATATATATATATATATATATATATATATATATATATATATATATATATAGTCAAAGAACTTTACGTGATATATATGTAAGAAAACCAATTGGAAAGTTATAAAATAAAGACTGTGCCAAGCGCTTTCGTGGATGAAATCCACATCTTCGGGGTTCAGGGATTAAAGCCACAAACAAGGAGAGCAGTGAATGCAAGCAAGTAGTAGTCTTAAAAACGATTGTTTTAGTATAAAACTGCTAAGACAATGTTTAGCTTATTGCTTTTTAAAAGTTATTTAAACAAAGATTTAGCTAAAAACTGACATTTTACCTTCTTAAAAAATACCTCACTAATGTAGAAAGACCAAAACTATGATTTAAAATGTGATGATTAAATACTCAATAAAATCACATCCACTTATAAATCTTGCAACAATATTACAATATAACATCTCTCATGAGTTTTTCAGTCTATACAATAGGTAAAATCATTCGTGCATACACACAGTGCTTCTGACATTTGTACATTTCTAATGATGTTTAATACATTGATCAAGTATTTTTTTTAAGTTTCACTCCAGTATTCACTTTCACATCCAGTGCATGTTATCATATAAACACAACTATTATTTTGTTCCAGAATTGTTAAATCCATTATTTATCTTTGTTTTTTTTTTTTTTTTTTTCAGTGTATGGCAGTGTTAAAATACTATAATTCTTACAAGGTTCCCTATTCCTAAAGGAATAAATATTGTTTTAATCTAATGGAATAAAACAATATTTTTAGCTTTCTGTTCAAAATCGTCGATTAAAATTCTACTTCCTGCGTCGTAAATTAAAAAAAAAAAAATTCGACATCCCTGAAGTTCAGGCTGCATATCCTGAAGGCCTTTAAAAATATGCTAGAAAAAAATTAAGAATTTTACTTTGATATAGTGATCAAAGTATGTACACAAAATGGCTCAGTTCCTAAAATAAAATTACCTGACGGTTGCATCAAACTGTGGAACAGGACTATTTCATTCCATTAATATACATTCATGAATATTTACATACATATACATGCAATCTAGCAATCAGGCAAACGCAGTTACGCATTGCTGCATAAACTAAATAAACTCGCTCTAAAATAATAGCTCGAGCGCTTTAGAAGAGGAAAAGTTTTAATTGAAAAAACGAATGAGAACAACTGATGACGCACAGCGAGAAAGTGCAGTTCCAGAACGTAAAAATGTTAAGGCAACTTGGAAGTTGAACGAACACTTTATGCCTGGCGTATAAGGAGCAATTGTAAGATCTAGGGAGAACTGACACACAATCTAGGGAGAAAAGAAACAGTCTATATTGAAGTGACACAGACCCTAGGGAGAAAATGCATACGACCCAGGAAATAATGACCGAGGGTATGCAGAACTGCAGAGTGGCCTGGGGAGAAATGAGGAAGGGAAATAACAGGTTTGGGGGGAGGGAGAGAGAGATGACAAGTAGGAACGCAGGGTGCCAAACAGCGCAGGATTACTGGAGGAGATGTTATGTCGTTTAAAAAGGATAATATAAACAGACGCGGTGCATAGAGGAAAAAGCAGTGTTATCACCCAGGGGAGTGTCAAGTGATGGTCACTTCAAGAATTCGGTCGTCAAAGGAATGAAAGCTAATGTAGAAGAATACAACTGAACAAAGAAAGGGAGACTTATTAAACAAGGAAACTCGATAAGCCAAACGTCTTTAAGTAAACGTTAAGAAATTGAACAGGGATTTCACTCAGTAGAATTTCCCTTCAAGACATTTTATGTTTTTTTTGTCCTTGCATGGAGGTAATAGATGTAATTCATGGCCGATGTACGATAACGGCCAGAGCGTTTCCATGATAATTCCATCGAATTACTGCGTCGTATCATGGTGTTCATGGGGGTGGGTTTTTGCTTCCTATGGAGACATTATCTCCTTTCATTTTAGCCCATTTCACCAATTTACAATTTCTCTATTTTAGTCCATATTCCCCAATTTAAATTTTTTTTATTTTCGTCCATTTCCCCAGTTTACATTTTTTTTTATTTTAGTCCATTTCCCCAATTTACAGGTTTTTAAAAATTTCTGTTCATTTCCCCAATTTACAATTTTTTTTTTCATTTCAGTTAATTTCCCTAGGTTACAATGTTTATTTTAGTCCATTTCCCAAATTTACCGTTTTTTCAAATTTTAGTCCAGTTCCCCATTTCACTTTTTTTTTTTTTTAGTCCATTTCCCCAATTTACTATTTCTTTTTATTTCAGTCCATTTCTCCAACTTACAATGTTATTTATTTTAGTCCATTTCCCCAATTTACAATTTTTTTTTATTCTAGTCCATTCCCCCAATTTAGTTTTTTTTTTTTACATTTTAGTCCACTTCCCCCAATTTACAACTTTTTTTTATTTAAGTCCATTTCCCTAACTTACATTTTTTTTATTTTAGTACATTTCCCCAATTTACATTTTTTTTATTTTAATCAATTTTCCCCGATTAAAATTTTGTCATTTTCGTCCATTACCCCAATTTACAATTTTTTAAATTTTAGTTCATTTCCCTAATTTACAATTTTTTTATTTTAGTCCATTTCCCCAATTTACAGTTTTTTTTACATTTAGTCCATTTCCCCAAATTTAAATTTTTTTGTATTTTAGCCCATTTCCCCAATTTACATTTTTATTTTAGTCCATTTCCCCAATTTACATTTTTTTATTTTGGTCCATTTCCCAAATTAACATTTTTTTTTTCATTTTCGTCCAATTCTCAATTCACAATTTAAAAAAGTTTTAGTCCATTTCCCCAGTTTTAAATTTTTTATTTTCGTCCATTAACCCCTAATTTACAATTCATTTAAGTCCATTTCCCCAATTTACATTTTTTTTCTTTTAGTCCCTTTCCCCAATTCACATTTTTTTATGTCCATTTCTCCAAATTACATTTTTTTTTCATTTTCATTTCCCCAGTTTACAATTTTTTAAAATTTTAGTCCATTTCCCCAATTTACAATAATAGCCTTTTTCCCAAACTTACAATTTTTTTTTATTTCAGTCCTTTTCCCAATTTACATTCTTTTTCATTTTAGTCCATTTCCCTTATTCATAATTTTTTGTTTTTGTCCATTTCCCCAATTCACAATTTTTTTTAAATTTTTATTTTACACACGAGTTCATCGACTTCCCCTTTATCGAATAGCTTGGCCATTCTACTAGACATTCAATCCCTCATGGCGCTTCATTTTTTTGGGGGGAGGGGGCATTCAGAACCAGTATTTCCTGCCTTTCCGAAAGTAGACTATTACAATTTTTCCCCTTCGGCTTTTAATGACGTCATGGGCGAATGACTTTAGGTGTGTCTCGTAAATTTAATCTGAATTGTACTTTGTCGGATAGACTGCATTTTTCACTCTCTTTTTTTTTTGGAATGGTAAAATGTCTTCTCTTACTCTTGTATTGCAGGCTACATGGAGAGAGAGAGAGAGAGAGAGAGAGAGAGAGAGAGAGAGAGAGAGAGAGAGAGAGAGAGAGAGAGAGAGGTGTACTGCTTCAGAAGTGGTAAAGGTTGCTGGAATTTCTCCTTTTTTAAAACTTTTCAAACTGGAAATGAATCGCATTACTCTTGCTCTTGCAGTGCATGTTATTGGTAGGAGAGAGAGAGAGAGAGAGAGAGAGAGAGAGAGAGAGAGAGAGAGAGAGAGAGAGAGAGAGAGCAATGGCGTCATTTCAGATTTTTCTCTGGGGTAGGGGGCAAAGTTTTAGAACTTATATGGTATGAGTGGGGTGGCGAGCGAAGCGAGCCCTACCATCTGGGGGTAGGGGGGACGCTGTAAGCCCCCGAGAAATTTTTGGAAATTCATGCGCATTTTGAAGCCATGTA
>NC_089753.1:40751412-40766412 GCF_040412425.1 Macrobrachium rosenbergii | reverse complement strand
GGGGAATTTTTAGTTGGTAATAAGTTCGCCGTCTCGTGGGCTTGAACCACGGAAGAGAAGAACTCAGGACTACAGTGACGCGAATTTTAACCACACGGCCAACAAGTGTTTGTAGCTTAATGCTTGTGTGTGTGTGTATATATATATATATATATATATATATATATATATATATATATATATATATATATATATATATATATATATATATATATATGTATATTTATATATATTATATATATACATTTAAATTTAGGCAATGTAAATTCATTTATTTAAGTATTCACGTCCAATGTTTTGCAAGTAAGCGTAAACAAGTAAACAAAAACACCCATTAAGCAGAATTTCTGTTGTCAGGTCACTCGTCAATGACAAAGCCTCGTATTAGCACATTCATCTAAAATACCCAAAGTCATTTAAATCTTACTTCATGAGTACTAGTGCTGGTGTAAGGTACATTTTGCCCTCTACATCTTTTCTGAATACTAGGACGCAATTAGCATAATTACCATTATATTTTGCCTTTAACGTCGTCATTTACGAGTAATAGGATGAAATCAATGTGCTTAAGTAAATACTTGCAACATTTACACTTTTCATGAATAATGAGATGTAGTTATTACAGTTATCCAAATAAATTACTCAATTTAAATTCTGTATTATGAACACAAGGCTTCAATTAATTTTGTTACCCAAACATCCTACTCATTTACACAATGAATACTTGGATGCAACCGGCATGGTTACCTAAATACCCTGTGTCATTTTACATAAAGAATACTACAGAAGGATCTAATTAGCATAGTTATCTAAATACCCTGCCCCATTTTGTTCTAGCAAATATTACGACACAATTAGCACAGTTATATAATCACCCTGCATCACCAACATTTTCTGATAAAAGTCAGAGGTAATAAGAAGAAACAAGATGGACATGATGGGTTCCATGAAAACAAAATATTAAATCTAACTGACCTTATATCAGAATCTTACTCAGGACTCTAATGGATGCACAGATATTTCATATCTTTAAAAAATCATTATTTTCTCCGGTTTAAGCGTCTATATGATGTCACCGTAACTTGTACGTTAATTGCTCCTCAAGAGTAAACACAAACGCTCAGTTATAATAATAATAATAATAATGATGATAATAATAATAATAATAATAATAATAATAATAATAATGAAACATGGCAATGGCTACAGACGGAAGAGCTCAAGAAGGAAATAGAAGGAATGCTAACAGCGGCACGAGATCAGGCCCTAAGAACCAGATATGTCCAAAGAACAATAGATGGAGATAACATCTCACCCATATGCAGGAAATGCAATATGAAAGACGAGACCATAAACCACACACCAAGCAAATGTCCGGCACTTGCACAAAACCAGTACAAAAAGAGGCATGATTCAGTGGCAAAAGCCCTCCACTGGAGCCTGTGCAAGAAACACCAGCTAGCTTGCAGTAATAAGTGGTACGAACACCAACCTGAGGGAGTGATAGAAAACGATCAGGCAAAGATCCTCTGGGACTATGGTATCAGAACAGATAGGGTGATGCGTGCCAACAGACCAGACGTGACGTTGATTGATAAAATCAAGAAGAAAGTATCACTCACTGACGCTGCAATACCATGGGACACCAGAGTAGATGAGAAAGAAAGAAAAAAAAAATTGGCAAGCATCAAGACCTGAAAACAGAAATAAGAAGGATATGGGATATGCCCGCGGAAATTGTACCCATAATCACAGGAACACTAGGCACGATCCCAAGATCCCTGGAAAGGAACCTGGAAAAACTGGATGCCGAAGTAGCTCCAGGACTCATGCAGAGAGCGTGCTATTAGAAACAGCGCACATAGTGAGAAAAGTGATGGACGCCTAAGGAGGCAGGATGCAACCCGGAACCCCAAACTATAAATACTACCCAGTCGAATAGAATAACTGAAATAGAAAAAAATGATAGAAATAATAATAATAATAATAATAATAATAATAATAATAATAATAATAATAATAATAATAATCAACAAGGTATCTTTTGTTGTGTAATATAACAGACGCAGTGAAAATTACAGCTGAATAGTCACTACTTATTTTTTTGCTTAAAATAGTCGAGCAGAATTTCGAAAACTACCAGGTATTGTTAAACAGTGACTTCTGTATTCAACCTCTGAAAAGCCATTGCAGAATTTATTCCGCAACCCCCCCCCCTTTTTTTTTTTTTTTTGCTATTTGCGATATGAAGTATTTTGGCGATAATGATGACAATAATAACAAAAATCATGATAATTTACACCAATGCTAAACCACCAAAATATGATAACCTCTCGATTTGCTCACAGTTCGGATGTGCTTACTATTGTCAACACTGAATCCGAACGAGAAATAATAATAATAATAATAATAATAATACTAATAATAATGACGAAATTATTCAAGCTCCCAAGCTGTTTTTGGCTATCAACACTTCCCCTTACCAGCGTCCGAGAGAGAGAGAGAGAGAGAGAGAGAGAGAGAGAGAGAGAGAGAGAGAGAGAGAGAGAGAGAGAGAGAATCGTCCATCCAATCTTTCTAAACGGCTCGCTAGCTTTGTTTCTACACAAATGCTTTGATTAAAATGATGCAAGATACGGCCATAGTCGAAATACCTCTCTCTCTCTGTACCTTTTTCCCCTACTTTGTAACTTCAGAAGCAGTTTTTTCTTTTCCTTAATTAAAGGAGCATTCTCTTTCCTTTTCTGTAATCAAAGGAGTGATACTTTTTCCGGCCACGTTGAAATCCGCAGATGTTTCTTAATTGTTTGTCAGATAAATAAGTACTATATGAACACCTTTCTAAGCCTTATTTTGTGTTTACTTTTCTCTTCCTTCGTATAAACACATTTTTCATTTACAAAATGAAACGAAGAATGAACACAAAGAAACGAGATATATTTTGTATTCCCTGTTCTCCTCCTTCGTATAATAGAAATTTTTAATTTACAAAATGAACTGGAACATAAAAACATGGAAACGAAAGATTATTCGTCAAGACGAGATTCAATTTTCCCATTCGGATCGACGTGATTGATTGTCTGATTGGCTGATTGATAGGATATTGTCTGAAGTCACACCACCAAGGGTCACAGACGTTGGCGTGTTCTATTTTTTTTTTTTTTAAGCTAGGCTGTTTTACCTACACCAGTCTCAAATATGGCAAGAAAAATTTGTAAGGGGGGGGGGGGAGACAAGTATGACAGAGAAAGACTGGGTGTTTACTTATCAGAGAACTGTTCTCCACAGTTCACGGGCAAAACTGTGGAAGAGCCCGTTATTTATATAACGGATTTTCATATTACAATGTTACCTGTAATTAACTATTTCGTCCGCTATCATTTGTCTGACTTAATATTCATTCTGATTTTGTTTTGATTTTTAGTTTTCGGTAAAGTAAAACAATTGAGATGGCTATTTGGCTGTCCCGTCCGCACTTTTTCTGTCCGCCCTCAGATCTTAAAAACTACCGAGGCTAGAGGGCTGCAAACTGGTATGTTAATCATCCACCCTCCAATCATCAAACATACCAAACTGCAGCCCACTAGCCTCAGTAGTTTTTCTTTTATTTAAGGTTAAAGTTAGCCATGATCGTGCGTCTGACAGTGCTATAGATGCCAGCAACACAGGACACCACCGGTCCGTGGCTGAAAGTTTCATGGGCCGCGGCTGAAAGCTTCATACAGCATAATGCACTGTACAGAAAACTCGACTGCACAGAAGAAAATTCGACGCATTTTTGTTATTTTTCATTCTCAAATGAGGATTGTGTTCAGCTGAAGTTCGCAAGTCAGTTGAACTGCAATGGGGCGGATGCTACGAAAAGAATGTGAATATTGCAAGTAATAAGAGTAACACGAACCGCAACATTACCGCACTCGGTGGAAATGCTGAACAATACTTGAAATGATGAATGGAGATGAAACCTCTCTTTCTGTACGACTCTTTATCTCGTTTTCCTTAATTCCTAATATGGGAACGATGACCTAACATGCAATACTTCGGCCCATATCTCTCTCTCTCTCTCTCTCTCTCTCTCTCTCTCTCTCTCTCTCTCTCTCTCTCTCTCTCTCTCGCAACATTTAACCAGAGAGCCATGACCAAACATACAAACCTAGTTAACCTCTTTCCCTACATCAGTCAAGAATAAGGAATCGATTTTAACCTCACGTTATTGAGCACAAACAAGGTATATTCAAGTTCTGCAAATATGTGTGTATATATATATATATATATATATATATATATATATATATATATATATATATATATATATATATATATATATATATATATATATATATATATATATACATGCACATATGTGTATGTATGTATATATATATCAATATATAATATATATATATATATATATATATATATATATATATATATATATACACATTTGTAGTTTACTGTCTGTGAATATAAAAAATGTCACGGTGTTGTAATAAAAATTCATATTTCTGCGTATATATATTACATATATGTATTCGCATAAATATGAAGTTTCATCACAACACCGTGACATTTTTTTATATTCACAAACAATAAGCTACAAATGTCGTTAAATATCCAATTCGCTCTATCTTGGGAAAAAATCGACGGGGGATTATAACTGACTAGTGGTTCGTCCAAGTGGTAAGATTACCGGCGTCACTGAAGTCGTTGGGTCTCGCTGTTAGGTAGATCGAATCCGCCAGGTGACGAACGACTTATAAATCCCTTCGGTATTATTTCCGAGGAGGGAAAAATTGGAGATTAAACGACATTTGCGCCTAATGTTTGAGATGCGTGATATATATATATATATATATATATATATATATATATATATATATATATATATATATATATATATATATATATATATATATATAAATGTAACTATATATACACAAATATATATATGTATATATATATATATATATATATATATATATATATATATAAAATATATTTACATATAAATATATACAGTATATATATATATATATATATATATATATATATATATATATATATATATATATATATATATATATATAAATATATAATATATATATATATATATATCAATTATACATATATATGTGTATATATATATATATATATATATATATATATATATATATATATATATATATATATATAATCATATACACACATTTATATTTCATCAATTTAACTGAAGACAATTTACCAAGAAAGAACAAATGTTTCTTGGGCAATCAACTAATTTGGACCGAGTAAAAAAAAAAAAAAAAAAAAAACCTGACGTAAACAAATAGCAGAACCGAACTTAATGATCTGGAAAAAGCATTCCAATAGTTGCTCTGCATTCTCTTTTAATAGGTTTCCCAATTATAATTACGCATCCTCTGCTAATGGTATTTGTAATGGAGTTTTTTCATTAAAGTTTCCTTCGCTGTCATTGGCATCGTTATATTTATGTTCACTGTGTCACTGATGGTGCAATCATACCGCAAAAAGAATTGACGGTAATACGTATTGCTGTTCAATAGCTTAAGTAAGTAACAGTGAATAATATATCATTGGAATGCAGTTTATCAAAGTTCTCAGTGTATGAAAAATGGCTGTTTATTTTTACTGCTTTAATTTATTTTCACTTTCAGACTCTTCAACATTTACTGATATATACAACTAACTAGCTTTAAAGTCACATCAAAATTAATATCGTAACGTGAAAGATAACATTTACATTTATCAGTCGAGAAAAATGTCGCTACGAGTGTTCTTTACACGGAATCATAAAATTTTGCAGAGTGCAAAATTAATTCACATTTCTCTCGTATTTAAAAAAAAATTATGCAAAATACAAATTTCTGCTGTTAATTAACTCCAAATCATTTTGGCTTTTTGTTTACCAATTTATTTTGCCTTTTGGAACATACTGTGATACAGCAGAAGTCTGTCTGCTTGAACTTGACGTCAAAATCTGTACCCTAATATGAAAACTAGCTCTGCACGGACCAGTCCAGCCACTGAATATTAATGCTAAATTTAAACTTGGTCAGCGAGAGTTTGGCGTATCGTGTTCACACACACACACACACACACACACACTCATCCACATACCACAAAAACATGATGCACATTGTGTTTTACATGATATAAACTGCAACAAAAACGACCATTATCATAAATTAATCTAATCATCATTATCTGCATACCATAATTGGTGATTAGCATACATTCACCACAACTGCTCAAAATTCATGAGCACTGATGTTCCAGCTAACATCTCGTACATATAAATCTTCTATTTGTTTATTATTATTATTATTATTATTATTATTACGGTTTCTTTAACCTGAAATATCATCATCTTTATCACAATCACGAAATAAATATAATTATTACCATTATCATTACTATCATTATTATTATTATTATTATTATTATTATTATTATTATTATTAGTATTATTATTATTATTAAAAAGTTTAACCAGACCACTGACCTGACTATAAGCTCTTATAGGGCTGGCCTATTATTATACTACTACTACTACTACTACTACTACTACTACTACTGCTACTACTACTATTCTTTCATTTGGAAAATCATCTTTATCACAATTACGAAATTGTTATTATTATTATTATTATTATTATTATTATTATTATTATTATTATTATTATTATTATTATTATTATTATTATTGCCATTTCTTTCATTTGAAATATGCTTTTTATCACAATCACGAGATAAATAATAATAATAATAATAATAATAATAATAATAATAATAATAATAATAATAATAATAAAATTATTATTATTATTATTATTATTATTATTACTACTAATTCTTTCATTTGAAACATCATCATCTTTACCACACTCATAAAATAAACATTAGCAGGCAACATACGCTATAAAGCCCAACTCACTTTCTATTTCCTTGGGACCTGATATCATAAATCATCTATCTTATAAGATCAAGACACTCATTTTATTTTTTTAAAGTTCCTTAAAATGTGAAATACACCTGGCCTTCTAAACATGGCTAAAAGACATTAAAAAATAAATAAGAATAAAAATAAAAAATTTTTTCTAAAGGTAATTATTCTTGGTTCTTGCTCAGTCATATGCCAAAGTGTTTTTCTCTATCGTTATCGGGGGTCAGGGGAATAATAAGAGGGCAAAAGAAAACAGAGAGAGAGAGAGAGAGAGAGAGAGAGAGAGAGAGAGAGAGAGAGAGAGAGAGAGAGAGAGAGAGAGAATTAAATCGTTCAGAATTTATGAAGTAAGAAATTCAGAAAGCATTATTATTATTAGAGAGAGAGAGAGAGAGAGAGAGAGAGAGAGAGAGAGAGAGAGAGAGAGAGAGAGAGATTAAATCGTTCAGAATTTATGGTGTAAGAAGTTCAGAAAACAACATTATTATTATTATTATTATTATTATTATTATTATTATTATTATTATTACAACCACTTTTACCCGTACTTGATAAATGTTCAAAAACTCGTTATTAACAATATATCACAAATTTCTCAGAAATGATGATGAAAGAAATTAAGGAAGCAATATTATTATTATTATTATTATTATTATTATTATTACTTTTAACCGCGCCTCATAAATGTTCAGAAGTTTTTGCTAACAACAAAACATAACAGTAATGAAAGCTTTTACCTCACTTCTCAGTCTACTTATATTTTATTATTAAACATGCATAATGTATGTTATCAATCTCGCTTTGTTCCCTAGTTAAATTAATATCATTGTTATTAAGCATGCATTCTAAATTACTTCCAATTTTCTTATTACTTTTAACAAAACTTGAAAATAGTATAATCCACCAATCTTTCTCTTCCTCCTCCTCCTGCTCCTCCTCCCTTTCTGCTCCTGCCCCTGCTCCTGCTCCTCCTTCTCCTTCTCCTCCTCCTCCTCCCTCCCTCCCTCTCGTACTCCTCCTCCTTCTCTTTCTTCTTCTCTTCCTCCTCCTCTTCTTCCTTCTCCTCCTCCTCCAACTCCTCCTTCTCCTTATCTTCCTCTTCCTCTTCTTCTTCTCCTGCTACTTCTTCTCCTTCTCCTTCCCATCCTCCTTCTCCTTCTACCCTCTTTCTCCTACTCCTGCTCCTGGTACTGCTCCGCCTCCTCCTGCTCCTTCTTCCCATCCTCCTGCTCCTTCTCCTCCTCCTGCTCCTGCCTCTCCTATTCCTCCTCCTCCTCTTCTTTCTCTTAATCCTGCTCCTCCTCCTTCTCTTCCTCCTGCTCCTACCCCTTCTCCTCCTCCTCCTCCTTCTTCCGCTCCTCTTCCTCGTTCTCCTTCTGTCCCTCCTCCATCTCCTGCTCCTGACTGCTCCTCCTCCCTCAACAGGATGATCCCAGAGTCCCTCCGCTGGCTGCTGACGCGGGGGAAGACTCGCCGGGCGCGCCTCGTGTCAAGTCAGCTAGCCAGACACAATCAGCTGGTTCTGCCGCCTACGGTTCACGCCCAACTGGAGCACCTGGCTGCCCATGTGTACCAGGACGTGCCCTGGGGCAGCTTGGTGACCTTGTTCAAGACCCCTAGGCTTCGGAAGCACACTTTCATCGTGGTCTTTGCT
This sequence comes from Macrobrachium rosenbergii, assembly GCF_040412425.1. Classification (NCBI taxonomy): domain Eukaryota; kingdom Metazoa; phylum Arthropoda; class Malacostraca; order Decapoda; family Palaemonidae; genus Macrobrachium; species Macrobrachium rosenbergii. The sequence continues at coordinate 40,757,794 of NC_089753.1, read as the reverse complement.
TGGTGAGTTGATTGAAAGTACGAGCTTGGTGAATCGTGCATGTGATTAATGTATTGCAAACTAGGGAATATTAGATGCATATTTAGGAATGAAAAATACATTCTTATAAATACAATATGTATACCGATAAGTATGAAATGCATATTTATGAACAGTACATCAGCACAATATTTTTAAAATGTTCTCAAGGGGATCTTTTCAATTAAGTATTTACCAAATACCAGAAGGGTCCCACCTGGAACCATCCCTTCAAGATATAAGTAGTATTAGAGAATATATGTGTATTTATATATATATGTGTATATATATATGTATGAACGTATACGCGTTTGAATTTTACTTAATTTTTCATAAGAAAATGGAAATACAACCGCAACCTGGAACGTAAGTTAATCTAACCAATGATTTTTAAACACCGTAAAATAATACAATTCTCTCAGCATTCTAAATTTTTCCCGTTATATCAGGAGAACTTCTGTACTTTTCTCCATACATTTCCTCTTAGACCCTGAGCCGTAGAAGGTGGGGAGAGTTGTACTGGAACTGTGCCTAACTTTGGTCAGCTCCTGACCTACTGTTTAATGTTTTTTTTTATTACGAGGTATTTTGGCTTTCCCGGAACTGTGTTTAGTATATTAGTAGACATAGCGCTTCATGCAGTTTGATTTGTTTGATTTATTGTGTTGTATTTTGACATTTGTGGAACTAAATTTTATTAACTACCGAGCCTACTTTGTGACAGTTTTCTGTTTACCGTAGTTTGGCTGACTATTATTTTTTTGTTTGTTTTATATTTGAATGAGTGGATGAATAACGTTTCTAGTATTAAAGTTATTTAGTCTTTTTGCAAGATTCATCTTTTTGAATTATATTGGAGTTGGGACTGAATTTACAGCAGTCTAACTTTCTGCTTACATTAGAATTCACATCATTCATTTTTTTATTTTTAATAATTCCATACTTGGGACTAAATGTTTAATAGGATTAGAGCTATCATCCAGTTTATTGTTCTTTTATTTGAGGTTTTATAATATTTTATCCTGGAATTATGATTATTTTGGGATTCGACATGATTTTTTATATAATTTCTATAACATATTTAACGAGGTGCGGATGAATCTAGGAAAATGCTGGACATCAATAACAATAATAATAATAATAATAATAATAATAATAAAAATAATAACAAAAGAGTAAAAATAATTCCAGCTAATAATTAGTTTTTTTAAAGAGTAGTTTTACCAAACCACTGAATTAAAAGAACTCTCCTGTGGCTGCCCGAATTACTAATTAGTAATTTTATAAGCAAAATTTATTTGTATTAAATAAATTTTATTGAAGAGGTTGCAATCATTAAATGGAAAAAAACATAATACTGTAAATTCTAATTCGAAAAGAAGCTTCAGCTGCTAACTGAATGCAATTCTAATATAATATGATTCAATATAAAAAAACACTCACAACTATAATCATTACAATAACGACAATACGGTGAATAATTTGTCTTGAAACTTACAGGATTCAATTTAAAAAAATCCCGCAGAGTTTAATGACGATGAGACCAACAAATAAAAAAAATAAAAGCAACAATAATACAGTAATGACTTGTCTCGAAACTTCCCTTGTGGCAAATATTCAGGGTAAAGGAAATCCAATTAAGATCTCTTTTTCACGTCTGAAGTTCAGATCGACTGTTCCCAAAGCCCTGTTCCAACTTCGGAAGGAAGTTGCTGACAAACTGAAGGGGGAAACTTTGCTCGTTTGTTTTATAGAGTTTTGCGTCTGTGTTTGTTTGTTTTGGGGTGGGGACCAGAGAGAGAGAGAGAGAGAGAGAGAGAGAGAGAGAGAGAGAGAGAGAGAGAGAGAGAGAGGGGGTACGGTATTGGTGAAGCCTTCGACGTTTGTGAAAATAGTGTCCCCTCTTTTTCTATCGTAATATAATAATAATAATAATAATAATAATAATAATAATAGAGAGAGAGAGAGAGAGAGAGAGAGAGAGAGAGAGAGAGAGAGAGACAGAGAGAGAGAGAGAGAGAGAGAGAGAGAGAGTACTGGTGAAAGCTTCGACCTTTGCCAAAGTAGTGTCCCCTCTTTTTCTTTTATAATAATAATAATAATAATAATAATAATAATAATAATAATAATAATAATAATAATAATAATAATAATAATAATATATACAGAAGACCATGCAGAAGCCTTCACTTAAAGGACAGCATATTTATTCTAATTATGTTTCCACCCCATCTCGAATCATTCCCAAACTATTGAGGCAAAAAATGGCAAAATTATATAATCTTCATAATGTGTGTGAGCTTTTACAACTTGACAATTAACAGTTTGAAAATGACTTGAGGGGGTCACACTGTTATGGACACAAAGTTGCTATGAGTCTCATAATAATAATAATAATAATAATAATAATAATAATAATAATAATAATAATAATAATAATAATAATAATAATAATGCACCAAAAAATATATAGAAGATGAGAAGGCCCTCAATCTTTCTACATGAGCGTCGTAGGGGAAAGGGTCTTAATAATAATAATAATAATAATAATAATAATAATAATAATAACAATAATAATAATAATAATAATAATAATAATAATAATAATAATAATAATAATAATAATAATCATTCGATGTTGGGTCTCATGAACAGTCTCAGGATCGAAACTATGTCTTCGGAACAGTCTCAGAATGGTCCCAGAGTCAAGGGTGGATCTGAGGAACGGTTTAGGATTCGATGTTTAGTCTTATGAACAGTCCCATAATCGAAGCTGAGTCTCTGGAATGGTCTCAGAATGAAACTTGGGTCTCGGGGGGTGGTCTCATGGGTCAAAGATGGGTCTCAAAAGTCTCAGAATCGAAGTTGGGTCTTAAAAAGATTCTCCAAATCGAGGCGATGACTCAGAATAGAAGGTGAGTCTCGCCAGTGGTCTCAGAATCGAAGAATGGTCTCAGTAACCGTTGAAAAATTGAAAATGGTCTCCGAAAGTGTTTTAAAATCGAAGATGGTATCCGTAATAGTTTCAAAATCAATGCAGGTTCGTAGAAACGGTTTGAAAATCCATGCAGGTTCGTAAGAACGGTTTCAAAATCAATGGAGGTAGGTACGGTTTCACAATCAATGCAGGTTCGTAGGAACGGTTTCAAAATCAATGCAGGTTAGTAGGAACGGATTCAAAACAATGCAGGTTCGTAGGAACGGTTTCAAAATCAATGCAGGTTCGTAGGAACGGTTTCAAAATCAATGCAGGTTCGTGGGAACGGTTTCAAAATCAATGCAGGTTCGTGGGAACAGTTTCAAAATCAATGCAGGTTCGTAGGAATGGTTTCAAAATCAAAGCAGGTTCGTGGGAATGGTTTCAAAACCAATGCAGGTTCGTAGGAATGGTTTCAAAATCAAATCGCCTTAAGGAACTGTTTCAAAATCAAAGCAGCGTCTCAGAAACAGTTCCAAAATCTAAACAGGGTCCTACGCAATGCTTCAGTCCTATGCAGTACCTCCAACTATTCCAGAAAAAAAAAAAAATGTGCCGGCAGTCGAGTTTTCTGTATAGCGTATAACGCTGTATGAAACTCTCATCTGCGGCCCATAAAACTTTCAGCCACGGCCCGGTGGTGGCATGTGTTCTTGGCACCTACAGCGGTGCCACACGCACGATCAGGGCTAACTTTAACCTTAAATAAATTAAAAACTACTGAGGCAAGAAGCCTGCAATTTAATACGTTGATGATTGAAGGGTGGACGATCAACATATCAATTTGCAGCCCTCTAGCCTCAGTAGTTTTTAAGATCTGAAGGCGGACAGAAAAAGTGTGGATGGACAGACAAAACAGTTTTCTTTTACAAGAAACTCAAAATGGTCTGAGAAACTGCTTTTAAATCTAAGCTAGATCTCACGGACTGTTTCAAAACAGAAGAAATACCTCTAGAACAGTAATCGAGGAAAATCATTTTAGAAAGGGGAAAACAAATAGTCAGTATATGGTCATTCTTTAACCATAATTCGCTGAAAAGAAGTGAAGGATAAGAGGAAGAACAAGATGAGAAAAAGACAGGAGGACGTGGGAATGGTTGATAAAGAAGATAGAAAAGATGGGGAGGTGGAAGAATTGTGATCAATGAGCCGAGAAGTAGGAAAAGAAAGGATACATGGGCGTTGAGCAGCAAAGCGGGAAGATGGGGTGAGGCGGAGAAAATAAAATAATAAGACAATAAACAAAGAAAACAAAATGTGAAAGAAAGATATCACTTTCACGAGGAAGGAGAAGGCGACTAAGCTAAACCATTCCAAACAGCCATGAAAAGCAATCTTGCTGTATATCACAAAATTCTTTCCTCGCTCCGGAGCTTCCAAGGATTCTAATTGCTCCGAAAGCCTCATTCTTTGTTGGAAGTTAGTCACAGCGCGCTGTTGATGAATGGGTCCTCATTACCTTCCATTCAGAAAGGGTGACCCTCAACGACCTGAGATTAAATTCCAGTTGTGGCCCTTCATATTACTCATGAATTCTGGTGATGAAATCAGAATCATTCTGAATCTCTACATTTGTTTACATAGCACTGGTATCTATATTTTCTTGTTTAATACTTCTGAATCAAATGATTACAGTCTAAATTCAGTGTAGAAAATTCTCCACTACTTTACAAGATTTCCTATCCCATGGGATTCACAACCCTTTGCAAAGATTTGCTTTGATTTTGGAAACTTACTTTGTATCACAAGCCATCGGAAAAACCACATAGGACCAGTTTCTATATACAGTGTCATAACATGATCTCCCGAGAAGAAAAAGCAAGACAATGATCATTGCTAAATTCACATTTTAGCTGTTTATGTGTGTGTGAATCCAGGGAGCAGGAAACTTTCAAAACTTAATTATTTCATACACCTACATAAAGCTTATCAGTAGTGTATCAAAACCAATTACGCACACACACATACACACACACTGCACCATTCATTTCTATCTTCATACTTCCAGCCATTAATATATATTCATATATATATATAATATATATATACATATATATATATGTGTGTGTATGTACATAAATATATGTATGTATGTATGTATGTATGTATGTATGTATGTATGTATGTGTCCACACTTATGAGCCAATGTCCCTACTTCACAAAAAAAAAAACTTGAGAAATCCCCCTCGCAATTCAGACTGGACAAGCCGAGTTATACATTATTCAAGAGAAATGATTAAAATGGGAGCTGATATTTCCCAAAAGTTAAGCGTCGACACAAAACGAAAATTTATGAGGAGGGGGGCGGGGTGACGGGAATTACGGACCGTTACACGAAGCACATGACCAAAGTTTGAAAAAATTTCCCGCGTCAATTTCCCGGGACGTGATGCTCCTCTGAACTGGCAAACTTTACGTTAGCGCCGTTGTTTACTCGAATAAACACGGAATATGTCTGATGAATTTGGAATGTCGCGAAATAGAATAATAGCGAGTGACTCTATCGAGTGACTAGGGACAAACCTAAGTTAAAATTCTTGGCAGAACGGCTGACTCAATTCTTTTTTTTATTTCGGACTGGCGTTCGGTCGTCGAATGTAAACGAGAGACCAATCACTGACTGGATGAATCTAGCGTACAGATGGTTGACTGGGCGAAGAAGAATGTTTCGAGTACAAAGGCGTCTGAAAATACAATTTTATTTCAGGAATCGGAGAAAACAGATTTCAGTACAGAATTTCAGAGCTGCTGCAGAAGTTCAAAATGTCACGGGAATGACCATTCCAGATCTCACTGATTTCAACATAACTATGAATGATCTATTCCCGGCTGTTTCTCACATATATAAAACTATTCCAGAAACCATTGATTTCAACATCTCTATCGCTGGTCAGTTCCGAAATATTTTTCATAAATCTAACGATGGCCGTTGGAAGCTCTTTTGTGACGGATAAAAAACCGTATTACATTTGCTTCAATAAATGAAAATGATGGTTTCATGTTTGGTTTGGATAAACGAATCAAACAAACAGCTACTAAATTTTGTGTACAAGACAAATACTATTTACTGCCTTTCATTTGCGTTTGAAGATTTAAAGTTCATTGTTACCTATTACGATTGATGAAATGCCTATGCTTTTGTAAATACACAGGACCTTCGTATTTACCATTTGGGAATGTTGATCCGTACGCAAAAGTTGTTGTTATGAATGGAATCATTTTGGTACGAGATTCATGTTGTCATTTATTCAGCCGTTGCTGTAAATGGCTTCTAGTATCAGTAAACATGTTGTTGTTAGATTGAAAATAATATTTTCATATATTATTCCATGTATTCTCAGTTCGTTGTTGTAACACGGAAAGTTGGATTAAAATTCTCGTTCATTT
>NC_089753.1:40696412-40743912 GCF_040412425.1 Macrobrachium rosenbergii | reverse complement strand
ATGATAGTTAAGTAAAGTGTGATCACTAGTAGTCAAAGCTTGAAAGAAGGATATGAGTTACTGCTCAAAGATGGAATTGAAACCTTCAAAGAGAAAATGTAATAAGTAAATAGTCAAAGATATGAATAAAACTTTGTTTAGGAGATAACAACTGACTTATTTAATTAACCACCTCATTCAGATACTTCAAAATTCACCTCCTCAGGTTTACTGCAGCAAATATTGCTGAAAACTTTATCACACACAAACTGACGAATTGAACTACTTGACTCATTCAGACACATCAAACTTTACTTATCCAGGTTCGCTGTCTCACTGACTGACAGCCTCTTTCGAAATGACCTCCCAGTCTTTGGAGACGAAGAAGAAGCCACTGGAGGAGCGACTGAACTGGGAAGAGGAGAACTGGCAGAAGGAAGAAGACAATTCGAACAATTCCCCTCAGTCCTAGGAACGAGGAGTGACCTGGGAACACTCCTGAGTGCTGGAGTAGAAGGCGCTGCAGTGATTCTGGCCGCTGTTCTTACAACTCAGCTGTACCGAAGGGCTTACCTGGTCATTCATCTCATGCTCACAGCGGCGGCTTCCATTGTGGTCATTTCAGTCACCCAGTTAGTGAAAGGTAAAGTCATATTTGTAGTGCGTACTGTGAGTCAAGCTTCTCGTCCAGTTGGTGAAAGGTGAGTCGTGCTTGTTGTACAGTACAGTAGTAAGGGAAGGTGAGTCATGCCTTGTGACACAATTTTCGAAAGATGAGTCAAGTTTCCTGTGTTTCAGCTGTTCTGAAGAATGCAAGAAACTGTAATGGAACTATATTATGCAATGCTGAGAACTATTGTTTGTAAATAGCTATTATTTGTAAAAGTGCGCTTCTGTAAAAAAAAGATCCCGAAAATTGCAAATGTGGTGTATTGTATATTTACAAGTAAAAGACTTACCTACTTTAGTTCCATATATATATATATATATATATATATATATATATATATATATATATATATATATATATATATATATATATATATATATATATATATGATATATATATATATATATATATATATATATATATATATATATATATATATATATATATGTGTGTGTGTGTGTGTGTGTGTTTTTCATAAAATAAATCCAAAAAGCTTATTACGATCTAGCATTAATCGCGTAAGATTAAAAATTTCAGATTCGCTGGAACTGAATTTAATAATTCAACAATGGAAAGATAATTTAAATTCCTTCCCCGTCTCTGGGTTTCGTCAATAGTCTCATCTGGCCTTTTGAATGCGGCAACTCGTGTGTGTTGGAATTGGTTTTGTGCTACTCTGCCCATTTTAGCTCACTTGCTTGTTCCGTTCGCCCTAAATTTGGCAAACCTTTTCAACAAAGTCTAGAAATTAAAATTCATATTATGACTTAGTCATGGCTGTTTCTCATTCGTGATGTAAGTTTGGAATGTGGTTATTTTTAATTGTGCCGTAACCCAAAAGTGCATTTTTGTATGCAGCTACACTGTCTTTGCACGTATGTATTTCAAATATACTTAATGTATCCTGTATACATATACATAGAGACAAATGAGTCATGTAAACTTTCATTGCACAATTAAGGTGTATATACAATATAAATGTGTTAATATACTTCGCCCATACGTTATATTACTGACGAACACAAAGATGGAGGAGAGTTCCAAGTACTGGCGAATACTTTCACTAACACTCATCAATATCCGTTCGCCCGTTCTTGGGCTAACGGCCTAACAAGCACACCGGAGCACACACACACTCAAAGGCGGAAACATACTAGTCTTACAACTCCACTGTCGAGGGTATTGAAAGCCAAAATTATCTTAGGTATTTTTGCCTTTTCAATATCAATTATTTTATGCCAACTATCCTTGGGTTTTCTACGTGTTACTCCTCACTTCTCTTTTTTCTAACCTATCATCCTTCATTCTTTACACAAGATCAAACCATCTCTAAACACACTTATCCATTCTTTCTGCTATGTTAACATTTTACCACTTCAACATAACTCTACATTTCTCACGTTTTACACTTTCGCTCTATATCCAAATCAAACAGTTCGCCTTAATACCTAACGTTTTTTTTCCTTTCAATGACAATCAAAATCCACAGTTCACTTCCTCATACACTCAAGATTCTTCCCAATCTTCTGCAAACACCCTGCTGCCTTCCTTGGTTCAGTGCGACTACTTTTCTCATCATGCCATCATCAATTATACTTACATCGAATAAAGATGTAAAGGTAACGAAATGAACTTGGTACGCATCAGGCACCAAAGGCGTTATGGAGATCACAGAGCTTCTTCATCTCATGATTCCGAGATGAGGTTTTGATTGGCTATTGGGGCAGAGGAGACTTTTGCCTATACCAGTTGAAGCTCTTCAGGTGTTATCCGTAATTGGGGGTCTATTTCCCGTATTGTTACTGACTGCGCCTTCACATAGCTATTATTCATTTATTTATTTGTTTTTCTTCTGACTTCAGAGACAGACAGGGTAACTTGACCAACTTAAGCATTATGGGAATGTCTCAAAAGTCATCAGAAGAATCAATAATGCGCTCTTGCTCTCTCTCTCTCTCTTTAAGTATATATATACATTAATATATATATATATATACACACACACACACACACACACACACACACACATATATATATATATATATATATATATATATATATAAATGTATATATATACATTAATATATATATACACACACACACACACACACACACATATATATATATATATATATATATATATATATATATATATATATATATATATATATATATATATATAACCTCACAAGACTGAAGAACAGGGTTAGAATCCTGCAAGGTATACGAGTATAGGATTAGAATTAGGACACATCGATTAAATCCTATTACGAATTCCATTAGGCTCTATCGCCTAAGAAATGAAGCAACACATGCGGCAGTTAACAGACCATGGTAGCTCGCAACCAGGGTAGAAAACCGTGTGGGGCTAGCAACCTCATCCTAAAATACTTGTTGAGAACCAGAAAAGACAGCATCTGACTTTCATCTCATTTTCTCACACAGAGTCATGGCTGGACGTTCAAGCACTGGCGACATCCCTCAAGTTCGTCGGCATGCTGATTGCGGGCGGCGCCCGCGTTGCCGTGGGCGTTGTCAGCGTGGAGATAGCGCCCACCACCGCCCGCGCGTCGGCTATAGGTCTCTGCGCGGCGCATGCTGCGCTCGGCGAGCTTCTGACTCCTTTCTTGATACTTGTTGTAAGTGCGCAGACAGCGTTATCCCCACAGATGCTCTTCATTGGTTTCATTTTAGCGAGTGGAACATGCAAAAGAATTTTTTTATTGCCCGAAATTTGCAATATATAAGTGTATACATACTGACCATGAACACAAACACACAAATGTATATGTATGTATATATGTGTGTATATATGTGTGTATATATATATATATATATATATATATATATATATATATATATATATATATAATATATATATATATATATATGATAGATTATTACCAATTTTATTCATATTTTCATACTTTCAAATATGATTTTCATACAAGCATGATATTTTCATAGTATCAAATCCTCATCAAATATTCAGATAAACTATTAACACCAAATTCAGTTTTTTTTCTAGGAATTTAGTTTGTATCCCAAGAGAATTAAACTTAATAAGTGTTCCTACCCTGCCAAAGGATTTATACCTGTGTCTTTAAGCTGTTGGAACTTGAATGACAGTGACTTCATCAACTCAGCTACCATGAGTGAAATATGCTGAAGTCAACTCCGCTGTTCATATTCATGTCGGATTCAGGCTCTGTTCCTAAAACAAAATCATTCCATCTCCACTATGATAACTGAGTACTAAGTTTATAACATATTTACATATACGTATATCTGAATCACGAAAATATGGAACGTGAAGAATATATAAATAAAGGCAATGCCAAGAAGGAAAGAGAAGCGACCGAGTGGTGCTAGGCCTTTCGACTTACTGTCCTTTACTTAGCTAAGTAAAGGACAGTAAGTCGAAAGGCCTGGCACCACTCCGTTGTTTCACTTTCCTTCGAGGCATTGCTTTTATTTATATAGATATATATGTATGGCAGCTGCTTGCTAATTTTATGACAAGTACCCTTTCAAGTATTAAGTTAGAAATAACACATCAATATCTAATTCACTTTATCATGAGATCAACGCACACTCACAGGATATTATGTTTGATAAGGCCGTTACTCTAACCAGGATTCGAATCTACACATTCTTATCCTGGTGGGGCTAGCGTGAAAATGACTTTATCCACTGGACTACCAAATTCTATCTTTCCTGAAAGCTGAGTGAGAGTCACTATAATCATTTGTGTATCTCAAAAAGGCATAGGTTTAAATCCCGGTCAGTGTAGGAGTACTTTTTATTCATTAATCTTTTTGTGTGAATATAATATAGAATTTAGGCTAAAGGCCAAGCGCTGGGACTATGAGGTCATTCAGCGCTGAAACGGAAACTGACAGTAAAAGGTTTGAAAGGTGTAACAGGGGGAAAACCTCGCGGTTGCATTATTAGAAAATTGTTAGGAAAGGGTGGAAAGTAAGATGTAAGAAAGAGAATATGAACGGAGGTACAGTAAAGGAAATGAAAGGGGTTGCAGCTAGGGGCCAAAGGGACGCTGAAACAAACCTTAAGTAAAGCCTATAGTACAGCTCATGAGGTGCACTGATGGCACTACCCCGAAACAGGGCCTTTTTGTATGTATGTTGATTCAAGAGTAAATTGAATTAGAAACTGATAATCCACTTGCGACTTAATGTTTGAGAGTATTAGAACATCAAGTCAATTTAGTAACAAAATATCATTTACATATACAGCTACATGGCACAAAGTTATGTCAGCTTTAACTGTGGAGATAGGTTGATTCCCGTATTCGAATTCAGCTAGGTCTCTCTTGATAACTGAGTGAATAGTCAGTGTCACACCAATTCCAACTGTAAATGCATAGGTTCAAATTCCAATCAAGGTGGGCTGATTCCCACATACGAACTCAGCTTGTCTCTCTTGATAACTGAGTGAATAGTCAGTGTCACACCAATTACAACTATAAATGCATAGGTTCAAATTCCAATCAAGGTGGGCTGATTCTCTTATTCGAACTCAGTTTGTCTCTCTTGATAACCGAGTGAACAGTCAGTGTCACACCAGTTCCAACTGTAAATGCATAGGTTCAAATCCCAATCAAGGTGGGCTGATTCCCTTATTCGAACTCAGCTTATGTCTCTCTTGATAACCGAGTGAATAGTCAGTGTCACCCCAATTCCAACTATAAATGCATAGGTTCAAATCCCAATCAAGATGGGCTGATTCCCTTATTCGAACTCAGCTTATGTCTCTCTTGATAACCGAGTGAATAGTCAGTGTCACCACAATTCCAACTATAAATGCATAGGTTCAAATCCCAATCAAGATGGGCTGATTCCCTTATTCGAACTCAGCTTATGTCTCTCTTGATAACTGAGTGAATAGTCAGTGTCACCCCAATTCCAACTATAAGTGCATAGGTTCAAATTCCAATCAAGATGGGCTGATTCCCTTATTCGAACTCAGCTTATGTCTCTCTTGATAACCGAGTGAATAGTCAGTGTCACCCCAATTCCAACTATAAATGCATAGGTTCAAATCCCAATCAAGGTGGTTTGATTCCATTATTCGAACTCAGCTTATGTCTCTCTTGGTAACTGAGTGAATAGTCAGTGTCACCCCAATTCCAACTATAAATACATAGGTTCAAACTCCAATCAAGGTGGGCCACACCAATTCCAACTATAAATACATGGTTCAAATCCCAAACAAAGTCGGAACATTAGTCATAATTATATAATTCCTTTGAATAGCACTTAATCCCCAAAGTAAATTGAACTCAATCGTTATGTAATATTTGTAGGGTAATAAGTTGAATATTTATTAATAAAAATCTACTTTACCAACCAGAATTAATGCCACTGGCATTCAATATTATCTCGCTTTTCTTTTTTAACTATGATCAATGTACTATTGCTATGAGTCCTTAGTTTTTAACTATAATCTTAATTTATATACTATGAGAAATATCCTTCATATTATTGAATACCTGTAGGACATTTCCTTTGATGAGAACTCTTAGTGAATAATCTTGAAAACAATTGTGGCATTTGCTCAAACAAAGAGTTAATTACTGTCAAGACAGAATAAAAATAGATCTTCATTGTACTGAAAAAATTGTTTTCTCTTCCAGGCATGAGTTGATTAAAGTTGCCTATAGAGCTTCCATATGAGAATTATATGGTTTTAAAAAATATCCGTGTATTAATTGTTAAAACAGGATGAAAGAGTGTGAATGACATTTCATTTCAGTGAGTATTTTTTAGTGTGGTAATCTAATGATTCACTGTAAAGTGTTCTTTACTTGCGTTTTATTCTTGGAATGCATCAATAATTTTCTGATACTGTACTCATCTACGTCTCCTTTATTCTACACAGGCAAAGATGAGCTATTCATCTGTCCCTTGGCTAATATCTGCAGCAGTCTGTCTAGTAGCAGCACTGCTTGCCCTGCTCCTCCCAGAAACATCTGGCACTAGCCTTCCTGACGTAGTGGACGAAGCAGAAGTGGTGGGACTCTGCTCCAGAGGCGACGTCATAAAGGCCTGTGATGTTGGATACGGAAGAAGTCCTTACTGGGTGGAAATAGACGGCCTGATTGTCAGCAGAAGTGTGTCTGAGGTGGGGACAGATGACAGCGACAAATTCAAAAGCCTCCGCCTCAACCTGGATTCGCAATTGGAACCTAAAGAGTCCCAACAGGGTGACAAGAAGCTTCCTAAACTGGCACAAGGAGCAGGACCATCGCAGCTCATGGTGCTACCTCACGTAAGTGACAGGAGTCACTGCAGCTGTCGCCACTCGAGGTCTACGCTGTCCCTAGGCTCGACTTGCTCACAGTGTTCTGTCATGTCCCTCGTTGATGTCAGTCGTGTCAATGGAAACAACTCTGATACTACTGACTCGAATTATTCTGAGGGACAGATCGAGAATGTAACGACAACCAGTGCTGATCTTCACATCAAATCTGATGATTTTAAGCACATGAAAAAAGACCAAAGGACTCTTGACACAGAAGACTGCCACCTTTCTAGCAGCAGTCGAGAAGTGCAAGAAGAGAGAATCATTCCTAAGACGAAGGATATGAAGCTCATATGCGATGACATTTTAGAAAGGAATGTTTTGCTGACAGCTTTGCAAGGAAACTCCTCTTCTACACCAAGTTCTAGTGCAGTGGAGAGTGACGTGAGCATGTCCATGTGTTCCCTACAGTTCAAACACATCATGGGCTCAAAGAGTTCTGCTGGCAGAAAAAGAAAAACTGCTAAAGAAGGGTCGTCTTCTGCACCAAAATTACCTTTAGCACCTCAAGCAGGGAGGATGTTGCTTGAAAGGTTCATGTTACGCAGTTCGCAGTCGCCTGAAGGAACAAGTGAAATTTCAACTGACCCTACACATAACCTGAAGAAAAAACCAGAGGACAAAAACGTAAGTGGTAAGAAGAAACTTTACTCGCTGTTTGGCGGAAGCCGTGGGAAAGAAAATCCACCAGGGAAGGATAAAAAGAATACGAAAACAGTTATGGAAGAACCCCCGCCATCTGAGAGCAAAAGTGACGAATCTCTTCCAGACACCCTAGACTCTCAGCTTGATCTCGTCTCCACAGAGCTGGAAAAGGCTCTCACTGTCAGTTTAATCTCTCCCGGAAACTTTATGACTCACAACAATCTCAGTTGTAGTTCATCTTTAGAGTATGATGTATCCAGAGGAGGCTCTGAGATCATCTCCCATGCTCTCCAAGATGATGCTATACACATGAAGGTATTCGAAATGGATCTTGGAAGGGATGACGATGCAACACAAATGGATCAGGCTGTGAAAATGTTTGACAGCAGTGAAGCAGAATGCAGCAAGACAGAACAAGATACCGTGAGTGGATGCCCTACTGGGAAAGGTGTAGCAGACAAGCATAAAGGGGAAGATGAGAACAAGAGAAAAGTAAGCAAGATTAAATCAAATCAATCTCATTCTACTCACCAGGGGTCTGAACAACTGGATTCGGATGGATCAAGAATTGCAGAGCAGTCTTACATCTTACAAGCCGTTGATGTTAGGGATATTGACAAAACAGATCTATAGTACAACACAGAACAATCCTGTACTGTACTGTAAGAGAATTATAAGCCTACCAATTATGTTAAGTTATATCATTGTGAGCAGGTCATAGTGGAGGAAGGGTAGCCAAGTATTTCCGCCTCAAACAGTAATAAACTTTCTTTTCCTTTGCTTTTAATGTATTACTACCAGCAACCAAGTTCAAGAGTATCAAAGAAACTGTTGTATGGATTATCTTCAGGAATAAATGGATTTATCTGTTTCTTTCTCTCGTGTTTACAACTTGCGAGCAATGTTGATTCTATAGCTGAGGAGTTTGCTTATGAAACCACAAATATCATATAGTATCGAACTCCCTATACCTTGGGAATAACTTATACACCAAGTGAATTACAACTGATAAGTGAATCTGCCCCAGCCACGATTGCCAAATGGTCAAAGTCAACTGTCTATCACTTTAATTAAACCAAAAACCCAGGTTCGAATCCTGGCCAGGAAGATGCCCTAATCAAGTATAATTCCCCTTGGACATACGTATTTCCTAGGTATAGTGAATTCTGTATTAAATGATATTTGTGGCTTAATATTTGTGGATATAAAAATGTCGTGATTGTATGTGACTATATATATATATATATATATATATATATATATATATATATATATATATATATATATATATATATACATTATATATATATATATATATATATATATATATATATATATATATATATATATATATAATTTTTTCCGTTATTCATATTAAAAGTGGCATAATCTTAAAAAAATTTGAAGAATAAGTTAAGGAATCTGAAACACTGAAACAGAATTCCTATCAAGCTGACACGAAGATACATAATACCTGTGGATACAGAATACCTCTGGAGAATTCAAAATAAACATCTACCGAAGTATTTGAGAGAAGACATTAAAGGCCAGACCAAATAAAAGTAGAGCACAGAAGATCGAGCACAAGGAGGTCTGGGAGGGACCTGAATTCGGATTTCTTGGAATTCGTAATTCTTGGGAATTAGGAATTCTTAGCTCAACCCTCGTCTGGATCTTGCTTGTCTACTCGAGTGACTGGAAACAGACTTACTGTAATATCTTATTTCCCGTTAGGGGAGGGATGGCTAGAGGATGGTAAAGAGAATAATGGAATAAGGATGATAATACTGGAGTAAAGATGGTGCGAGAGGCACGCAAGGAAAGTAATGAAGCATGGCAGGAGATGTCGATAAAAAAAGTAAAAGTGATAATGATGGCAACATAGAAGACTGTCAGAAAAAATGGAAGAAAATGGTAAAAGAAGATTTGAAGAGAGAGATTGTGGAAGAATAATAGAAGATGGATCTAGTAAAAGAATTTTGTAAAAGAACCATGAAAAGCAAAGGTACAAGAGGAAAAGGGATAAGAGTAGTAGGAGAGTATATGGACGGGATAAGGAGTTGGGACATAATACAGGAATAAAGTGAATGTGGGGATGGGAGATGGTAAAATAAAAAAAAAGGGACTAATATGACAGACAGTAAAATAAAAATGGGAATGTGGAAAAAGGCGATAGTGTAAGATGGAAAGAACGGAATTTCAGGTACTGAAGTTGAAATGTGATAAAAGGAGCAGAAATGAAATTTTGCAGAGCATAAAATGGAGAAAAAACGACGAGGGAACAAAAAGAGGGGAGTTTTAAAAGAGATAAAGAAGGGAAGACGGAAGGATGGAGGGCGAGAATAATCGCAGATAAGGAGATAAGTTATGCGAAAAGAAGAAAAGGACCGAAAGTCGTAAGAGGATTTAAGGACGATAAAAAGAAGGCGAAGACAGTAATGGAAGCTAAGAGCGTCACAAGGAAAAATGTTGGAAATCGAATGATCACGAAATAATCTCGGAAAAAAAAATAATTACAATGGTAAAAGATAATAGGATAAGATAGTCAAAACATTTCTTAAAAACCGTAAAAGGAGTAAAAGGAACTAAAAACAGGAATGAGGAAATTCACGAACAAAAATGCAAAATAGTTACACTACAAAAAAACATTACGAAAGAATAATGACTTAAAAAACCATATAATGGAAATCAAGTGGATGAAAAGAAGAGGGGAGTTTAAGGAAAAAGAATTGACAAGACAAAAGATAATTGAAAAGTTAGGAGGCAGAAGGGGAGAGAGAAAAGAAGAATAAAATGTTGTAAAAAATGAAAATATTAGAGAAACGGAGAGCAGCAGCAACATGCAATAAATTATTATAATCAGAAGTGGAGAAAGAGCCGGGAACGAAGAAAAACCAGAGGAAGAACAGAGCAAGGTAGCAGCAGAAATAACAGAGAAAATGTCTGTTTATTCTTGCTAACAGCGATTGTAATAAAAGTAATATTGGCAGAGAGGAACAACTAAGGAAAATAATGGCAATATCATTAAGTAATTATACATACATGCACGTTATTTATATATATATTTATATATATATATATATATATATATATATATATATATATATATATATATATATATATATATACATAAACACACACACATATATATATGTGTGTGTATGTGTGTGTGCGTGTATACACACGTACATAATATATATATATATATATATATATATATATACTGTATATATTTGTGGAAGCACGAGAAAGAGATGAATGGTGGCATTTCAAGAGGAACTTTCTCTCTCACTCTCACTTATATTATATATATATATATATATATATATATATATATATATATATATATATATATATATATATATATATATATATATGTGTGTGTGTGTGTGTGTGTGTGTGTATTATGTGCATATATACATACATACATATATGTACAATGTGTATATATATAAATCCCTCTCTCTATATATATATACAGTATATACATATATATATATATATATATATATATATATATATATATATATATATATATCATCCGACGAATGTTACGCAAGGAATTAAACCTAATGATCAGGGAGGAGGCTTCTAGCAATACGCCTTCGCCACGAATGGTCAAACGACTCATTCGCCTCTTTTACGAGACAGAAAGTCAGGCAGGCAGACAGAGATAATAATTTATAGACAGACAAGCCAGTGAAAACTGAAGGCAAGAAAAAAGATGAGCAAAATGAACTGGCAGAGAATGCAACACGAATAAAACTCATTATTCCCACCCAGAATTAACAGTCACTACACCTTCCAACGTAAATCTTTTCAGGCAAAATCTCCAGCGCACGTCATGTCAATGAGTAACTTCCTTTCGGATATATATCGTTAGTCTATAGCTGTGTCTGTCTGTCTGTACTTTCGTCACAGGGCAGTGGAGAAACTGGTTACTTAGAGATGAGATTATGCAACTGGTCATCCGCATAGCAACTTTCAAGAACATGGAAAATGCAGGTCTGGTACACCCCCGCGCCTCTCTCTCTCTCTCTCTCTCTCTCTCTCTCTCTCTCTCTCTCTCTCTCTCTCTCAACAAGTACAGATGTCAGGTCCGCTGGAATTGAGCTTAGATGATGTGGTTGGGGCATTGACAAACGTAGAAAGTGGTTTCGGAGTGTAAATATTTTCTTCGTTGGCTACTTCTGTGCTTCAGTGGTTTAAATGATACCGGTCTCCAACATCAGTGAGAACTGTGGGCAAATTCCGTAATGTCTGTATTGCTAAAAATGAACACTACGAAAAGTCCATGTAATTAGTAAAGCTATTTAAAATTATACACAATATGTATACACACACACACACACACATATATATATATATATATATATATATATATATATATATATATATATATATATATATATATATATATATATATATATATATATATATGTAATGCCTTTGTAATATGCACAATAACTTCTCCATTTTTCATATTTTTGGATACGCTTGTCATTATAAGCTTTGTAGCGACAAGCGTTTCCAAAACTTGTGAAAAAATTGAAGGTTAATGATACACTGGCTGTTAAAGATCATATATATATATATATATATATATATATATATATATATATATATATATATATATATATATATATGTGTGTGTGTGTGTGTGTGTGTATGTGCACAATTTTTAACAGCCACAATGTACCCTTAACTTTTCCATTTTTTCACAAGTTTTAGAAGCGCTTGTCGCTACAAATCTTGTAATGACAAGCGTATCCAAAAATATGAATAATGGAAAAGTTATTGTGTCTATTACAAAGGCATTTTATACATATATGTATGCATATATATACACACACATATATATGTGTGTGTGTGTGTAAAATAGTGATTTCTAAATCGCTTCCAAGTCTAGGTATATATTTTCAACTTTCCATGATAGCTCTACATTCAACAAAGAATGTCACCGATTTGGTCTAGCCATTACACGCATTTCAACAAATCGGCTTACCATTAATTTTCAAGCTCTATCTCGGACACCGTCGTACCCAAAGCATTCATATTTGGCGACCACACTTACCACCTCCAGTTTCTCATACCTGCCTATTTTAGACAAGACACTGCCACTGGCATCCCAGCAATTTGATATATGTGACCTTCATCCCAATTAGATATTTGCTTGCTAATAAACTTTGCTGGATTATTAGATAACTGAACTAACAAGGACCTCTACTTTTGTGGAAGCATCAGCTACCTTAAGAGGCCAGAACAATTCTGTTGTTTACATAAACTTGCTATAAAATTATACGCAACCACATCTTGTAGACATTCTTACTGCATGCAGGAACGAAAGTCTTGCGATATGATATAAAAAGTTGCTAGAGAATTCCGATTCTCATATGATACGAAGCTTCAGTTGGGGAACTGGGAGTTGAAGTGTCTGGAAATTTGAAATTTTTTGCTGAAGTTCACCATTACAGCCAAGGGCCCGAGTTTAACATATTTATAACAGCGCCATTTCCTCTCTCTCTCTCTCTCTCTCTCTCTCTCTCTCTCTCTCTCTCTCTCTCTCTCTCTCTCTCTCTCTCTCAGAACCTTCGTTTTCATTTCAGTGGTACAGACATGAATAGCAAGCTAGAAGACGAAGAGATCTGAAACGCCTCGTATTAGTTTTAATTTCTCAAATGGGCGACTGAAGTTGGAGTTAAGAGAGAGAGAGAGAGAGAGAGAGAGAGAGAGAGAGAGAGAGAGAGAGAGAGAGAGAGAGAGATTCATTACAATCGCTAAATGAACGAAAAGCCAAACGATGATTCCCGAAGAATATTAGAACGGTTGATGATTCCCGAAGAATATTAGAACGGTTATTAGTCTACTACTACTACTGCTACTACTACTACTACTAATAATAATAATAATAATAATAATAATAATAATAATAATAATAATAATAATAATAATATCAGCCAGCAAGTCAACTTTGACAAGAATATTGGTAAATATAGTGGTAACCATAACAACAGTCATCGTAGCATTCTCACCATTATTATGTTTTTCAAAAAAAAAAAAAAAAAAAAAAAAAAAAACTGGTTTTCGATGACGACATCAAAATTCATACTCATGTCAGCAATGTCACAATATTCACCGACCGTCGTAATCCAACCTCATCCTTCAAATTCCCATATTTGGACAATAACTGGTCCAGCTGCATTCCTGACGGTGAAATGAGAGATTTCAACAGCTGCTGTAGGGGAACAAGCAACAATTCTTAAGGGAAATATCAAAGTTGTTAGCAGTTGCTGTTAGGAAGTTGGCGACAAATCCAATAGCTGTTATTAGTTGCTGTAAAGGAACTATCAATTCTGACAGCAAATGAAAGGGCTGTTAACAGCTGCTGTATGAGAATCAGCAACAATTCTGACAACAAGTATAAAGGCTTTGGCAGTTGCTGCGGTTGCTGTATGGGAACAAGCAACAATTGTGACAAAGAACGAGAGCTGGTAACAGTTGCTATTATGGAATCAGCAACAATTCTGGGGAAAAATACGGGAGCAGCTGACATTTGTTGCAAAAAGTTAAGTATACCTTAGTTTAACCAGACCACTGAGCTGATTAACAGCTCTCCTAGGGTTGGCCCGAAGGATTATATTTATTTTACGTGGCCAAAAACCAATTGGTTACCTAGCAACGGGACCTACAGTTTATTGGGGAATCCGAACCATATTATAGCGAGAAATGAATTTCTATCACCAGAAATAAATTCCTCTTATTCTTCATTGGTCGGTCGGAGGTTCGAACTCACGGCCAGCAGAGTGCTAGCTGAGAACGGAACCCACTCTCCCAACGAGACATTTGTTGCAAGGGACCAAGCAACAACTACTGCAAGAGAACCAATAACATTTCAGGAGAAAAACAGACGAAATAACTTTTCTGCGAAAAAAGAATAAGAAAAATTTCAATAACTGACTTACAAGAGCTGGCAATATTTCAGGAGGAAGTCAAACGAAAATGCCATTTCACAGAAAAAATAAAATAAATTTCAATGATTGCTTTCAGCAAACTAGCAATATCTCAGATAAAAAATAAACGAAATAATATTCCCGGGGGAAAAAAAAATTAAAAATAAATTTCAACAACCGTGGTAAGTGAGCCAGCAACAATGAGAGACAAAATGTGATGGAAAACATTTCAGAGAAAAAATAAGAGAACGTTCAGCAACATTTTGGGCCGACATCATCGGCCGGAAGTCATGGTACGAAGTTCCAAATTAGGGGCCTGATTAGGGCTATAATGAGCCCAGGAACACCTTACATCGAAAAGCTGAAGACCGAAAATACGTTTATTCGACTATACTTCTAGTACACTCTTTTAGGAGGAAGAAATATAGCTAAGTCATAGTCGTTTCCAACATACTTTCGGGGCATGTATGATTAACTCACTATCATTATAATACATTCTTCAGGGCATTTACACATGGCTAATTCCCTTCAATGTCTAATACATTTTTCTAGGATACCAGAATGGAATGGAATATAGAATTTTGGCCGTAGGCCAAGCGCTGGGACCTATGAGGTATTCAGCGCTGAAAGGAAAATAGAGTAGAAAGGTTTGAAAGGTGTAACAGGAGGAAAACCTCGCAGTTACACAATGAAACAATTCTTAGGATAGGGAGGAAAGTAAGACGGAAGAAAGTAAATATGAACGGAGGTACAAACAAAAGGAATGAAAGGGGTTGCAGCTAGGGGCGGAAGGCGCGCTGCAAAGAACCTTAAGTAATGCCTACAGTGCACCGCATGAAGTGCACTCACAGCATTACCCCACTACGGGGACAGGTAATTCCTCCTCATTTGTAAGCAGGTGAGTATCATCAATTCTAGTACATGTCCACTGACTTATTATATAAATGACAGAACTGACCACTGAGCTGATTAACAGCTATCCTAGGGCTGGCCCGAAGGATTAGACTTATTTTACGTGGCTAAGAACCAATTGCTTACCTAGCAACGGGACCTACAGCTTATTGTGGGATCCGAACCACATTATACCGAGAAATGAATTTCTATCCCCAGAAATAGATTCCTCTAATTCTTCACTGGCTGGCCGGAGACTCGAACTCGGGCCTAGCAGAGTGCTAGCCGAGGACTCTAACGACTTTTCCAACGAGGAACTTGACTACTAATAGAAATATGGGTTTCAGCACAGAAGAACTGCTTTGGTTGCTGGCAGTTTCTTGATATGCGATATATTTTATATTTCTATATAAGGGTGTAGTTTATACCTCTGTCTGTCTGTCTATCTGTCTGTCTGTCTCTCTCTCTCTTTATCTGCTACCTTGATTTATCTGTTTTCATTATTAAGTGATTTATCTGTTTTCATTATTAAGTGACAATCACTTAAGTATGAGAGAGAGAGAGAGAGAGAGAGAGAGAGAGAGAGAGAGAGAGAGAGAGAGAGAGAGAGAGAGAGAGAGAGTCATCCTTCGAAAATGGTTCAATCTTTGTAACTTATCATACTCTTTCTCGCTCTTTCCTGATTTATCTGTTCTCTCTTTTATGAGAATAGCCTATCACTCGGCTAAGAAGAGAGAGAGAGAGAGAGAGAGAGAGAGAGAGAGAGAGAGAGAGAGAGAGAGAGAGAGAGAGAGAGAGAGAGAGAGTCATCCTTCGAAAATGGTTCAATCTTTGTAAATTATCATACTCTTTCTCGCTCTTTCCTGATTTATCTGTTCTCTCTTTTATGAGAATATCACTCAGCTAAGAAGAGAGAGAGAGAGAGAGAGAGAGAGAGAGAGAGAGAGAGAGAGAGAGAGAGAGAGAGAGAGAGAGAGAGTTCATACTTCTTTGAAAATAGTTCAATCTCTGTCCACTACCTTACTCCTTCATTGCTCTCGCTTGATGTACCTGCTCTTTTATATGACAATCACTCGGTTGAGAGAGAGAGAGAGAGAGAGAGAGAGAGAGAGAGAGAGAGAGAGAGAGAGAGAGAGAGAGAGAGAGAGAGAGAGGTAACACAGCCGTTCACCTTAGAACTGTTGAGTGTACAATTTTGAGCCCCTTATCATTCTTGATAACGACCACACACATTCATTCAGCACTAATTTTAATTCTCGTGTTTGCGTTCGTCGACTTTGTTAAAAAAACAGTATCTAAAATGCCACCAGAAACCAGTCTCTCTCTCTTTCTCTCTCTCTCTCGAAAGGTTATAGTCAGCAGACGCGTAAATCTCTTTATGAGGAATAAACAGCATTGCGCAAAGAGAACGGACTAAGTGAATATCTGAGTGACCATTTGGGTTCGCAACTTAAAACATAACTTGGAAATAGTGAGTGTTTTTTTTTTGGGAGGGTTCAGCTGGGGGAAGTGTTTTTATTTTAGCGGGAGGGGGGTGTTTTCTTAGCAGGGGAAAGGTAAGGTGTTTTTGAGTTTTTTGGGGGGAAAGTTTTTGTGGGGAGTGACTTTTTGGGGGTTTATCAGGAAAGTGTTTTCTTTGGGGAGGGTTGGGAGGTGGGGTGGTTTTGGCAGGTAGTGCTTTCTGGGGAGGTTTGGGAATGAGGGTTTTTTCACGGGGGATGGTGGGTGGGCGCCATAAATCCACGTCGAGACAGGGACGTGGGCGGCTGAGATGGGAAAGTGGGTGTCTTTTGATCTGTTTGAAGAGACAGGAGACTTGACAGATCCTTAATTAGTTTTTCTCGGTTATGATGGATTTGTTTTATATTCAGCACATCCGGTTATGTATTTCTGTTTTTCATTTCCATCCATTTTACGAGCCTTCAGTCGGTTTCATGGCTACCGATGATATGTTATAATTCTGGAGTTTATTACGACTTTTCTAAAATAATGCTGCCAAGATATATTTCGTTTACATATATATATATATATATATATATATATATATATATATATATATATATATATATATATATATATATATATATATATATATACACACACACACATATATATATATATATATATATATCGTATGTATATGTGTATATATATGTATATTTGTGTATATAAGGTTAAGTTTTTTAAAAATAAGCAGCCAAAATACATAGTTTATATATACATATACATATGTATGTATGTATGTGTTTATATATAAATGAAAATATATATGTAATTTATATAAAAAAGAAATATATTTTGGCTGCTTATCTTTAAAAATCTTAACCTTACACACACACACACAATACACATATATATACTGTGTATATATATATATATATATATATATATATATATATATATATATATATATATATATATATATATATATATATATGTATGTAAGTTGGTGAGCGAGTATATTGTACCATCTCTGTTAGCAGTGTATGTGTTTCATGGCTCAAGCTGTAAATTGTTTTTGTCTATAGCTTGTACATATTTTTGTATATATTTCTGTCTTGAATCTTTTAATAAACGAGTAGCGTCTCACCCTTATGACATATGATGAAATATGCATTCTGTCAATATCAATAAGCAACGTATCCTTACCACCAATTACTCTGACATTTTTTATTGACAGGTAAGGAAATAGTCCTTTTTATTTTCTTTTCTTGCGACCAAATCTAATTTGTTTTTCTACACATCAATCTCGGGTAAATATTTTTCGGCTATTTCCTTACGACGTGGGAATATATTTCTGCTACTGAAGTGAAATGTTTTTTGTGGCTTTTGTAAGACCTGGAACGAATACATTTTTTATATACTTATTTCTGTCTCGAGTAAAATGTGTTTTTTTTAATTACGTAGCATTAAACAAAAGAATTCTCCGCCTCGGGTTAATTTTTTTTTTTTTTTCGTGAAGACGTAAGATCTTGTTCCCCTTTCTTTTTACCTTTAACAAGGAATTTCTTCTTCTTCTCCTTCTTCTTCTTCTTCTCTCTCTCCCCCTTTACCATTAACAAGGGATTTCTTGTTTATCATCATCTTCTTCTTCTTCTCTCTCTCTCTCTTTATCGGATGTTTCGCAATGAATAACTAAAAAGTGCAAAGTTGATAATCGACTGATCTCTTGTTTCAGAAAGTGATACATAAAAGCGATTCCTCGTCAAATCATCCAAACTTTCCGGCCTTTTTCTTTTTTCAACATTCGTATTTTTTTTTTCTTCAACGTTTCATCAAACGTTCCTTCAACTAAATAAAAAATAAACATCAAAAGGAGCTGCAAAGCGTAATGAGGACTTTACAGCTTTCAAAAACTAGATGTTATTTTATTGCAGCATTTCCCAACGTTCTATTTTTCAATAGTAACGTTGCCCAAATTCATTTATTCATGCATAAGAAGTGTCTGATATTACGACATTTAGAAGAAAAAAATATGGTTCTACGGGGCTTTAGGATATTTTACAAAAATATTTGGTTTTAGGGGCCTTCAGGGCATATTATAAAAATAACTTGGTTCTATGGGCCTTCAGGGTGTATTATAAAAATACTTTGGTTCTAAGGGCCTTTAAGGTATATTATAAAAATGCTTTGGTTCTAAGGGCCTTTAAGGTGTGTTATAAAAACACTCTGGTTCTAAGGGCCTTCAGGGTATGCTATAAAAATACTTTGGTTCTAAAAGCCTTTAAGGTATATTACAAAAACACTGGTTCTAAGGGCCTTAAGGGTATGTTATAAAAATACTTTTGTTCTAAGGGCCTTTAGGGTATATTATAAAAATACTTTGGTTCTCAGGGGCCTCCAGGGTATGTTATAAAAATACTTTGGTGCTAAGGGCCTTTAGGGTATATTACAAAAGTACTTTGGTTCTAAGGGTCTTCAGGGTATTTTATAAAAATACCTTGGTTCTAAGGGCTTTAAGTTAAATTATAAAAATACTTTGGTTCTAAGGGCCTTCAGGGTATGTTACAAAATACTTAGGTTCTAAGGGTCTTTAGGGTATATTACAAAAATACTTTGTTTCTAAGGGCCTTCATGGTATGTTATATAAATACTTTGGTTCTAAGGTCCTTTAGGGTATGTTATAAAAATACTTTCGTTCTAAGGGCCTTTAGGATATATTACAAAAATACTTGGGTTCAAAGTGCCTTTAGGGTATGTTATAAAAAACTTTGGTTCTAAGGGCCTTTAGGGTATGTTATCAAAATAGTTTGATTCTAAGGCCCTTAAGGGTATGTTATAAAAACACTTTGGTTCTAAGGGCTTCAGGGTATGGTATAAAACTACTTTGGTTCTAAGGGCCTTCAGAGTATGTTATAAAAAAATTTTGGTTCTAAGGGCCTTAACGGTATATTATTAAAGTAATTTGATTTTAAGGGCCTTTACGATAAACTATAAAAAATACTTTGATTCTAAGGGTCTTTAGGGTATATTATAATGATACTTTGATTCTAATGGCCTTTAGGGTATATTGTAAAATATACTTTGGTTCTAAGGGCCTTTTGGGTATACTGTAAATATACTTTGGTTCTAAGGGCCTTTAGAGTATATTACAAAAATACTTTGATCTAAAGGCCTTCAAGGTATATTATAAAAATACTTTAATTCTAGGGGCCTTTAGGGTAAATTATAAAAATACTTTGGTTCTACGGGCCTTTAGGGTAAATTATAAAAATAGTTTGGTCCTAATGGCCTTCCGGGTATATTATAAAAATACTTAACTTCTCAGGGCATTAGGGTATATTATAAAAATACTTTGGTTCCAAGGGCCTTTGGATATATTATAAAAATACTTTGGTTCTAAGGGCCTAAGGGTATATTATAAAAATACTTTGGGTCCAAGGGCCTTTAGGATATATCATAAAAGTACTTTGATGGGCCTTTAGGGTATGTTATAAAAATCCTTTGGTTCTGAGGGCCTTCAGGGTATGTTATAATAATACTTTGGTTCTAAGGGCCTTTAGGGCATATTATACAAATTCTTTGGTCCTAGGGACCTTCCGGGTAAATTATAAAAATACTTTGGTTCCAAGGGCCCTTAGGGTATATTATAAAAATACTTTGGTTCTACGGGCCTTTAGGGTACATTATAAAAATACTTTGGTTCTAAGGGCCTTCAGGGTATATTACAAAAATACTTTGGTTCTAAGGGCCTTTAGGGTATATATTATAAAAAATACTTTGGTTCTAATGGCCTTTAGGGGCATATTACATTAAGAAGTTTAAAAGCGAAAATTACTCTTTCCCATTTCTCGTTTACCTTGAGGTGTCCCCATACCTATGTGATATCACAAAGGTTATCATTTCCGGTCCAACGATTTTGAAATACGAATATCACACAATAAACCACGAATTAAACAAATTTTTTCGCATTCCACGTTTACCATAAAGTAGTTGTGATATCTGTTTGTTGTGTGTAGCTCAAACATTTCAATTTTAATG
Source organism: Macrobrachium rosenbergii (assembly GCF_040412425.1). Taxonomy (NCBI): domain Eukaryota; kingdom Metazoa; phylum Arthropoda; class Malacostraca; order Decapoda; family Palaemonidae; genus Macrobrachium; species Macrobrachium rosenbergii. The sequence goes on along the minus strand of NC_089753.1, from coordinate 40,722,972 downwards.
ATCCCTTTGGTCATATTGCAAGTGATATTACTATATTCTGCTTTCGTGTTTATCAAGCAGCACCTCCAAGGCTTCTGTTACATGGGAAACTTTATAATTTGAGCGATAATGGTCAAATAATTCAGCATACGTGATATTAATCCAACTCATGCAAAAGTCTAAAATCAGCTTGACAGAAACGAGGAGTTCTCTTTGACATTCCACGTTATAAAACTTCACAATAGGAATAAATTAACTTCGGTTTAAATGATCCTATCGGACATTTTACAAGTGACATTAACACAACATAGCGCATCAGATACAACACTGTTTCACACAGCTACATTTACCTGAAGTGTTTGAAGGACCTATCTGATTCTGGTGGCTACAATATTCAAGAGATAAGAAACTGGAAAGTCCTGTTACATGGTGATCCAGCTGTTCGTCCCCAGGGCGTGTCAATGACGTGGGTTGATTAAGCAGTTACCGAGAAAGTGGAAGGAGGCTGACAGGCCTTCACTAACGATTTGGGATGTATTGTTGTTGATTGATTTAAAAATTAAAATTAAAACAATAACCATTTGGACCACTGGCAGGATGAACCAACATGAATGCTTCAAATAACAATTTGGGATGTATTATTGTTGACTGATTTAAAATTTAAAATTAAAACAATAACCATTTGGACTACTGGCAGGATGAACCAACATGGATGCTCCAGAATTATTGTTTGGAAAGAAAACTGCAATTGTGTATTTCAGGATACATATCAAAAGTATTAAACTATTGCAGGAAATAACTGAATTTCATTCCTATACTTAAAATACAATTGAAAACAGAAGGCAGATTTTATTATCAGGAAATGTAATTAGGTAACCTTTTTAGTCCTCTGAAAGTTCAATTACAGGCACGACCAGCGAGTCTGAAAGTCCAGTTATCATGAGCAGGCAACCTATCAATAATGAAACCCTCGTAATCGCTGGCCATGGCTATAGATGCGGATGGCAGATTTTGTGGCACCTGGCTTCAAAATGAGGACGACTTTCGGTATGACTAAAATGTCAAAAGAACAGAATAAAATAGAATATAGAATTTAGGCCCAAAGGCCAAGCGCTGTGACCCATGAGGTCATTCAGCGCTGAAAGGGAAATTGACAGTAAGAAGGTTTGAAAGACGTAACAGGAGGAAAACCTCGCAGTTGCACTTTAAAACAATTGTTAGAGACGGTGGCAGAAGTTTCATTCATTAATCAAAATCACTGACGATGAACTGCCATCTACTTTCACAATTTCCTATAACCAAAATAACATACGAGTCTTTCAGTCGAGAAACATGCCAAGCGCCATCGTGGGCCATAGGTATTTTTAATTTAAATTATATTTTAAAAATAGTCCTTGGCGTGTTTCTCGACTGGAAAGCTCATATATAAGATATATGATCCTTTTTCTTGTATATTAAATCTTCATAATATGAAAAAATTATAGTTAGACTCGAGTAATATAAGAATTTAAACAGGTCCTGTGATGACAACAGGCGGGGCCTGAGTTGCTCTTAATATAACTATTTAAGATTTTTCTAATCTTAAAGAGGACCCTGTTGCGAAGTCGATATTTTTTTTCTGCAGAGCCCGAACGCACGGCTGACCTATTTTAGCCCTTACCTCTTCCAAGCCACTGGAAGGAAGAAAGACAAAAACGAAAAAAGAAAGAGAAGGACTTGACTTTGAAAGACACAGGAAGGAAGGAAGCAAGGAAGACAAAAACGAAAAGAGAGAGAGAGGAACTTGACTTTGAAAGACACAGGAAGGAAGGAAGGAACGAATACAAAAACGAAAGGAGAAAGAGAGGGACTTTATTTTGAAAGACACAGGAAGGAAGGAAGACAAAAACGAAAAAAGAAAGAGAAGGACTTGACTTTGAAAGACACAGGAAGGAAGGAAGCAAGGAAGACAAAAACGAAAAAAGAAAGAGAAGGACTTGACTTTGAAAGACACAGGAAGGAAGGAAGGAAGCAAGGAAGACAAAAACGAAAAGAGAAAGAGAGGGACTTGACTTTGAAAGACACAAGAAGGAAGAAATACAGAAACGAAAGGAGAAATGGAGGGACTTTACTTTGAAAGACACAGGAAGGACGAAAGACGAAAACGATAAACGAAAGAGAAGGACTTGACTTTGAAAGACACAGGAAGGAAGCAAGCAAGGAAGACAAAAACGAAAAGAGAAAGAGAGGGACTTGACTTTGAAAGACACAGGAAGGAAGCAAGCAAGGAAGACAAAAACGAAAAGAGAAAGAGAGGGACTTGACTTTGAAAGACACAGGAAGGAAGGAAGCAAGGAAGACAAAAACGAAAAGAGAAAGAGAGGACTTGACTTTGAAAGACACAGGAAGGAAGGAAGCAAGGAAGACAAAAACGAAAAGAGAAAGAGAGGGACTTGACTTTGAAAGACACAGGAAGGAAGCAAGCAAGGAAGACAAAAACGCAAAGAAAGAAAGAGGGACTTGACTTTGAAAGACACAGGAAGGAAGGAAGCAAGGAAGACAAAAACGAAAAGAGAAAGAGAGGGACTTGACTTTGAAAGACACAAGAAGGAAGAAATACAGAAACGAAAGGAGAAATGGAGGGACTTTACTTTGAAAGACACAGGAAGGACGAAAGACAAAAACGATAAAAGAAAGAGAAGGACTTGACTTTGAAAGACACAGGAAGGAAGGAAGCAAGGAAGACAAAAACGAAAAGAGAAAGAGAGGGACTTGACTTTGAAAGACACAGGAAGGAAGCAAGCAAGGAAGACAAAAACGAAAAGAGAAAGAGAGGGACTTGACTTTGAAAGACACAGGAAGGAAGCAAGCAAGGAAGACAAAAACGAAAAGAGAAAGAGAGGGACTTGACTTTGAAAGACACAGGAAGGAAGGAAGCAAGGAAGACAAAAACGAAAAGAGAAAGAGAGGGACTTGACTTTGAAAGACACAGGAAGGAAGGAAGCAAGGAAGACAAAAACGAAAAGAGAAAGAGAGGGACTTGACTTTGAAAGACACAGGAAGGAAGCAAGCAAGGAAGACAAAAACGCAAAGAGAAAGAGAGGGACTTGACTTTGAAAGACACAGGAAGGAAGGAAGCAAGGAAGACAAAAACGAAAAGAGAAAGAGAGGGACTTGACTTTGAAAGACACAAGAAGGAAGAAATACAGAAACGAAAGGAGAAATGGAGGGACTTTACTTTGAAAGACACAGGAAGGACGAAAGACAAAAACGATAAAAGAAAGAGAAGGACTTGACTTTGAAAGACACAGGAAGGAAGGAAGCAAGGAAGACAAAAACGAAAAGAGAAAGAGAGGGACTTGACTTTGAAAGACACAGGAAGGAAGCAAGCAAGGAAGACAAAAACGAAAAGAGAAAGAGAGGGACTTGACTTTGAAAGACACAGGAAGGAAGGAAGCAAGGAAGACAAAAACGAAAAGAGAAAGAGAGGGACTTGACTTTGAAAGACACAGGAAGGAAGGAAGCAAGGAAGACAAAAACGAAAAGAGAAAGAGAGGGACTTGACTTTGAAAGACACAGGAAGGAAGGAAGCAAGGAAGACAAAAACGAAAAGAGAAAGAGAGGGACTTGACTTTGAAAGACACAGGAAGGAAGCAAGCAAGGAAGACAAAAACGAAAAGAGAAAGAGAGGGACTTGACTTTGAAAGACACAAGAAGGAAGAAATACAGAAACGAAAGGAGAAATGGAGGGACTTGACTTTGAAAGACACAGGAAGGACGAAAGACAAAAACGAAAAAAAGAAAGAGAGGGACTTGACTTTGAAAGACACAGGAAGGAAGGAAGGAAGGAAGGAAGAAAGGAAGACAAAAAGGGGAAAGAGAGAGAGAGAGAGAGAGAGAGACTTCACTCTGAAAGAAAGCGCTGGACTTCGCCTCCCGAATGAATGAATGAATCAAAGGACTTTTGGCCCATCACTGTAATTATTCTTATCAGTCCTTTAAATGTCAAGATGCCGGGCGCGCTCGCGGGGAGTCTCAATATGTCGCTGGAAGTGGCCGACAAGATGTGGCTAATTAGAAGCAGTTTCTTACGAGGATGAGGTAACAGTCTGAAAAAAATTAGGAATGGAAGTCTTCCAGGTAATTAAAAAATTATGGCGCCTGAGATGATGAGAGAGAGAGAGAGAGAGAGAGAGAGAGAGAGAGAGAGAGAGAGAGAGAGAGAGAGAGAGAGAGAGAGAGAGAGAGAGAGATAGTATATTCAGATTCTGAACTGATAACATTAAGAGACACAGGAGTAGAAAATTAACATAACCAGATAGATTAAAATGCCTGATAAGTGAAATTTAAAACAAAGAAAGTAACAGTTATGATAACTGGAGAGAGAGAGAGAGAGAGAGAGAGAGAGAGAGAGAGAGAGAGAGAGAGAGAGAGAGAGAGAGATATGAGCTGGTTAATTCAAATTTTGAACTGATAGAATTAAGAGAAAGCGTAGAAAATTAACATACAGGAAACCCGTTACATTAAAATTCCTGATAAATGAAATTTTAAAACAAATTCTGAACTGGTAAAATTAAAAGAAAGAACCGCAGTAAATTAGTGTACGGGAAACCAATTAGATTAAAATTCCTGATAAGTGAAATTTTAAACAAAGAAAGCAATAGAGAGAGAGAGAGAGAGAGAGAGAGAGAGAGAGAGAGAGAGAGAGAGAGAGAGAGAGAGAGAGAGTAGGAGACTGGGTAAAACAGCTCAGCCAAGGTCACCTCTACATCTACCTTCCCAACCCGAAAAAACTTATACTTTAACGCCACCCTTTCACTAAGCTTGAAAGGTCACCAGCCAAGCCAAGGTCGCCGAAAACGAAGCATTCGGTACCTTTTTTTTTATCCGTTGACCTTTCCCTCAATGAGGGTTTTGAAGGCACAGGGGAAAGGAGATGACATGGGGAAATTAATATATTTTTTTCAAGTTCCAAGAACCCATAAAACCGGATTTTAAGATACTGATAAGCCTACCCTGAATAAAGTCCGTGTTTGTTTTACTTGTTTATTACTTTGTATGGTTAGGGCCATAGAATAATTGACACAGGTTCGCCTGGGGAATCTGATTGTGTTATAAATCAAACAAAAGGAGAGACTGAGATACTCAACAGGAGTTGAAAAAGGATAATATATTGAAAACTGTTACAAAATATTTCAAAGGAGACTTTTAGCTGTATCGAAGAAATAAACAAACAAAGGCGTTTAGATGTGTGCTAACACACGACAAAGCGAAACGTTTAAACAGGATACTTTGATATCAAGTTAAAATATGAAAGAAAATTTAACATTTGGAAACAAACTACTTGACAACGTTCATAAGATAAATGAACAAAATAAAAAGAGCATTAACATAAGCTCTGTACGCATAACCACATGAGCCACATTAGACAATTTCCTGTTACTAGTCACAGTGACCCAGTTTCGAGTCACTAGGTCCAAATTAAAAATCCCAGTCACTTGATTTAAAGAATCATTTCTCAGTCCTTCGTCTTAGTGGACTAATTTTACTTCAGTGGCCACAACGAGCAAGTTTCCAGTCACCAGTTACAAGGGACTATATCCAGTTGCCAATTACCAAGAATCCATTTCCAGTGACCAGTTTCAAGGTCATCTTCTACAACGAACCAATTTCCAGTCACTAGTCTCAAGGGACATAAATCCAGTCATCTTCTACAACGAACCAATTTCCAGTCACCAGTCATAATGGACCTATATGTAGTCACCAGCTAAAACGAACCAACTTCCAGTTATCAGTCTCAACGGACCTATATCCAGTCACCAGCTACAACGAACCAACTTCCAGTCACCAGTCTCAACGGACCTATATCCAGTCACAAGCTACAACGAACCAACTTCCAGTCATCAGTCTCATGGGACCTACAGTATATCCAGTCACCAGCTACAATGAACAAAATTCCAGTCACCAGTCTCAAAGGACCTATATCCTGTCACCAACTAAAACTAACAAATTTCATTCTCAAGGGACATATATCCAGTCATCACCTGTAACGAACCAATTTCCAGTCACCATTCACTAGAACCAAATTCCACTCCCTTGGCCACAACGAAACCAATTTCCTGTCACAAGCCGCCAGTAATCAATTTCCAGTTTCCAGACTCTTATGGCCGTTTTTGCCAAATGCTGCTTCTAGTCAACTATGGTCCCCCAATCAGCTAGGGGCCCCCAGTCAACTAAGGTCCCCAACTCAACTAGGGACCTCCACTCAACTAGGGGCCTCCAGTCAACTAGGGTCCCCCAGTCAACGATGGGTCTTCAGTCAACTAGGGTTCCCCAGTCAACTAGGGACCATCAGTCAAATGGAGGCCTTCGATCAACTAGAGGCCCCCAGTCAATTAGGGGCCTCCAGTCAACTAGGGATCTCCGGTCAACTAGGGGCCCAGGGGGCTTCAGTCAACTAAGGGCCCCAAGTCAATTAGGCGCCTCCAGTCAACTACGGGCCCCCAGTTAAATAGGGGCCTTTGGTCAACTAGGGGCCTCCAGTCAATTAGGGGCCTATAATCAACAAGGGTCCCGAGAGCAATCAACCTAGATGAAAAGAGCTGCTCGAATATTACGCTAGTAAAAGAATATTCCAAGTTAACAATTCGTTTTTATGACTGGCATTATGAACTGGTCTATCTTACATATCTGCTATCAGCGAATAAAGCCTTCACAAAAGGTTCGGACCGCCAGCAATTTTATTCTTTTTCGTCACATTAACCAGTTCGGTTTCGCTGTCGATGGAATGCGCCCACTAGGTCACAGAACTCAGCGCCAAGCAAGCCCCAATTTACAGATGAAAGCGAATCTGCCAATGAAGGTGCGTTCATTAAGACGTAATCAGACGTCAGGAGGCTGAACGAATTCTTAACTTCGAGAATACGAAAGAGCCAATGGCATGAAGAGGGGGGGGGGATATGACCTTACAAATTTCATTTTTGGCGAAAATAGCCTCATTTATCACATAACCTGTCTCCTTTTATTTTTTGTTTTGGCGGGCTAGTTCTTTGGGACTTAAGATTTGGGTGTGACTAATATGTCTAACCTTTTCTCTCCGTAGCATGTAACCGGTTTGCAAATGAGGGCGAAGACATTTACCGGAGCACTAAATGACGCAAGGTATGAATTACGATCCAAAAACAATATCATGCACGGTGCTAAAACGCATAATATGCTAGACAAGATCAGGTACATAATTATGGCAAAGCGCAGACGTATCAATGGAGCTTAGTTGTGGGTCAAAGGTGTTTTTTTGCATGAAGAACATTCTATCAGAGAATATTATCGGCAATCTTGAAGAGCTAGACCCATCAAGCGCACAGTTACTGGTGTAAATCATGATTCACCAACTCATATTTACAGTAATAATTTTAATAAAAAAAAAGTAACAATATATATGATGATATGATTCCGCGAAGTACGAATTTGTACCCGCAGTTATCATTAAGCAAAGCTCCAATATTTTCCTTGCATGCCAGCAATATCTATAACTGTTCGAAATTGGAATTACTCTGTGGTCTAAATCTACAAATAAAATTTCTAGCCGTAACAATGAAACTTATATAATCCCTCTATAAATAGATTTCAAAGCTTGCAAAATCAGTTAAGTCCTTTTCCAGTGCATGTCGGTACAAAAGACTTTTGAATTTTACAAAGCACAGGAATATGATAGGGTTCAGGTAATTCCGATGGACAGGTTGAATCAACTATTCTTAACATGACAAATTAAAAAAGTTTCAATTTTTATCACACATCTTAAATGAAACAGATGAAAGACGGTACACTATTCCATTTCTAAAGATATGTTTCTCCCGTGTCAAATGTTTAATCATAATGTTAATTCACACACACACACAAGTTAAATAATTTAATCGCTGAATTCAGGATGAATCTCTCTTTTTGCAAGCTCTACCATGAACCGCTATACATATATACAGAGGATGGTCATCAACAGCACGTCCGTCCCCCTACATATACAGTGCCACATATATTCTGAACCTCTTCTTCACCAACCCATCGCTCTTTATTGTCTCCACAGATTCGAATCAATTTGAAGCATCGTTTCTTCCCGATAACAATTTCGCTGTTATCGTCGAATTTCCAAATTTATCATTCTATATTACTCCACATATTTTACGCAAGCAATGAACCTCAGTAGTTTCTAATTTTTTTTATGTCATTTGGATTCTACATTCAATTGTCACTTCCATAAAGGAAAGCTGGCTCAACATACATTCAGACTTTTGCTTTCATAAACAGCTCTTATTTTACAAACCTTTTCTTTTCCATATACCCTTTTCCATTTTTCGAGAACATTTTATTTACACAGAATTTAGAATTGGATTAAGGCCGGCCACCATACTAATTAGCCTTAGCTATGAACACAACTCGACGGAAAATTTGTAGCTGAGGGTACTTAAAGAAAAAAGGGCAAATATTCCGGTTATGAAAATTATTCTGGTACTTTTTTTTAAAGCCCATTTTCTTGTCAACTTTTGAAGAAGTATCTAAGCTGTATACTTTCCATCTGCAAAGCCTTGTGCTTGGCGCGGGACCCAAAAAATAACTGCCATCAAATGAAATCTGATCGGCATACATTTGGAAAACAATCGGCCATCAAATTACATTGCCAATCGCTTAGCGAGGAATCCGACCAATGCTCAAGGAAGGAGAGTTAAGAGGAACCATGTTAGTTTGCTAAACAGGAATCGAACCTGGATCAAAGTAATGCTAGACAAAAATGTCTGATAAGATTCTTGTTTGTTTACGATGAAAGCAGACGTTCGAATTGGAACTGGAAAGTAAAATTTAGGTCACATGCCAAGCGCTGGGACCTATGAGATCATTCAGCGCTGTAAATAATGTTGAAACAAAGGTTAGGAGAGGGTTTGTTTACGATGACAGCAGACGTAGGAATTGGAACTGGAAAGTAAAATTTAGGTCACAGGCCAAGCGCTGGGACCTATGAGATCATTCAGCGCTGTAAATAATGTTAAAACAATGGTTAGGAGAGGGTGGAAAGTAAGATGGAGGAAGGATAATACGAACGGAGGTACAGCAAAAGGAATGAAAGGGGATGCAGCTAAGGGCCGAAGGAACGCCTGAAAGAATCGTAAGCAATACCTACAGTGCATCGAATGAGGTGCACTGATGGCACCACGTTAAGCGAATGAACTGTCTTCGAGGTGAACTGGAAAAGTTAATACTACAATTATTCCTAATTCTACCACAAAGAATAGTAGTACTAATGATACTGTTATTACCACAACTATTACTAACAAACACATTCACTCAATGACTTGACAAACACATATGAAAAAGCAAGGAGTAAAATGTATAAAAATATTATACACGGAATCTCATTTCCAGACAGAATTATTCCAACATCCAGCAAGTAATTGCGTGCCATAAGACCTCTAAAATAATAATTGAAAAGAACTTCCTTTCTTCCCGAAAATTTTCTTCCCAACTCGACTGGGGATTGAGGAAAGAAACTTCCTTAAACTTTAGACTTAAAAAGGAGGTTTTGGGAACTGAAAAATAAAATCTAATCCATTTTTTAAATTTGAAAGTTAAGGAACAGACAGCTGCTTCTTAAAGGGTTCGTGAAGATGAATAAGTAAATTATTAAATTCATAATGAGGGAACAGGGAGCATTATGAAATATGAAAGTTGGGGCAATAGAAAGAAAGTTAATTTTTACGAGAATCGTGAGGACGGACGAAAATATTTAGATGTAAGATTGATGAATAAAATGGTCTCTGCTTGCTTTTGTTGAAGACACAGGGGACGAATGAATGAATTAATGTAGATTTTAGTGAGTGAGATATATTAATTTATGAAACGGCATAAACATCATAATAATATTGCATTGTAAAACAGTCGCTGAATGTAGGAAAAGAAGCGAAAAATCAGGTCGCAGTTATGAACAAGAATAATGGCAGGAGATTCTGGACGGGTGAGAAAAGACAAATCACCTCTATGTTGCCTACATATTAGACCTATTCTCCCTTTCTCCATGGCCGCTTGAAAAACAAGTAGGAAATGGAGACTCTCTCTCTCTCTCTCTCTCTCTCTCTCTCTCTCTCTCTCTCTCTCCTTCCTTTCTTTCTTTCTTTCGCGGAATGAGCAGGATTCATTTCCACCTGACAAAAGGCAAACATGGCCTATTGTTTTCTCTTGTTGATACAAACACAAATACATATCGGTGTCAAATTTTCATTGTTATTTTTCTGTGTGTGTGTGTGTGTGTGTGTGTGTGTGTGTGTGTGTGTGTGTGTGTGTGTGTTTTCACTGCTAATATACGGAACTGGAGGTACATGTCGGATATTTTCATAAACAGGAAATTTTATGATTTTCCTTTTTTTTTCCTTCTATTTTTTGGCATTTTGTGTCTTTAGGTCGAATTTCCCCCTCACTAATGAAGCTCAAAGGTAATAACTGATTTATTTATTTATCTATATATGCTCTGTAAGGGGTGACAAATTACGCTCGAGCTTCACAGAGGGAAAAAAAAAATAAACAAAACAAAAGAGTAGGATACGAATCGAAGGGAATTATATCCCGTAAGATTAATAAAAAAACCTACAAAACAGTATAACTGAGTCAAAGAATCACTGCGAATATTTTAAAATGAATCGTAAATAAAATTCATCTCACACAAACGGACTGGAGCCGAGATGTTACTGATAAAAAGTAATGGCTTCTCTTCAAGGGAAATTCGGAGAGCACTTGTGGAGGAAATTTTATTTTGCCTAAAAAATATACTCAATATTCCTCCTTCTTAGGTTGAAGGACACTCTCTCTCTCTCTCTCTCTCTCTCTCTCTCTCTCTCTCTCTCTCTCTCTCTCTCTCAACCATTTTCAGTAGAACATAGCTTCTTTTAATGCATATTTTCTTCAGCCGTTCTGATGTAGAGATATGCCTTATATTCTAATACTTGTAGAGCAACAGCTTTCTGCAAAGTTATGCAAGCACAGTTATGCCAAAGCACACGACAAGACAAACAAAACAACTTCACAAATAATGAAATTAAAACGAGGTAAATTTTCATTAACAGTGCTTACGTTTCTTCACGACCCTCTCTCTCTCTCTCTCTCTCTCTCTCTCTCTCAACCATTTTCAGTAGAATAGTTTCTTTTAATGCATATTTTCTTCATCCGTTCTAGTGTAGAAATAAGCTTTACATTCTAGTACTTGCAGAGCAAAAGCTTTCAACAAAGTTATGTAGAGATATGCTTTACATTCTAATACTTGTAAAGCAAAAGCTTTCTACAAAGTTATGTAGAGATATGCTTTACATTCTAATACTTGTAAAGCAAAAGCTTTCTACAAAGTTATGTAGAGATGTGCTTTACATTCTAATACTTGTAAAGCAAACGCTTTCTACAAAGTTATGTAGAGATATGCTTTACATTCTAATACTTGTAAAGCAAACGCTTTCTACAAAGTTATGTAGAGATAAGCTTTACATTCTTACATTCTAATCCTTGTAAAGCAAAAGCGTTCTACAAAGTTATGTAGAGATATGCTTTACATTCTAATACTTGTAAAGCAAACGCTTTCTACAAAGTTATGTAGAGATACGCTTTACATTCTAATACTTGTAAAGCAAGTGCTTTCTACAAAGTTATGTAGAGATATGCTTTACATTCTAATACTTGTAAAGCAAATGCTTTCTACAAAGTTATGTAGAGATATGCTTTACATTCTAATACTTGTAAAGCAAGTGCTTTCTACAAAGTTATGTAGAGATATGCTTTACATTCTAATACTTGTAAAGCAAACGCACAAAGATGCCAACGCTCCCGTGAGAATAAAATCTTACGTTATTAATTTCTTTAATAAATCTGTAAGATATTACCACACCCGCGACTGCTTACTTGGTATAATTAGAATTACTTGCTCAAAACCAGTAATTGCCTTCATAAACTTTGATACATTCATAAACTTTGATCCAGTCTTATGGCTAATAATAACAAGAGCACCATTAATTTCGGCTGCAAGGGTGTAATCCAACCTAAATAAGCGACAGTTTAAATTCCTGTCGAAAGAAATTTAATATTCTCGTTAAATATCTCCTTTGAAACCACCTCAATTCAGCTTTCATTAATAATATATAATTCCGTTTTCCTTAATATAACATATAAAATTGATAATCCCAATGAATGAAGTGATAGACAACTATAAAAAAAAAACTTGAACTTATTTACAAATACCAGAGACTGAGCGCGATGAAGTTCAGAGAGAGAGAGAGAGAGAGAGAGAGAGAGAGAGCGGGGTCATCCAGTTAGCTCAAAAATGTGACGTCATAAAATTCATGACGTTTCACTGACTTACAGTTTTCCTATTTCTGATTCTTATTAGAAAGGACCCTACGCCATCCTATCTTTCTCCGGAGTGTCCCCAAATGAAACCCACATAAAAGACGAAAATCTAAAGAACCTTTGGCTGCCTTCCCCGACGCGTCTTTCGTTTTGCATTCTAAGGACGTAACGTGAAAAACTTCAAACATCCGCTTTTAGTTTTCCGCAAAATAAAACTATTGAGATGGCTATTTGTCCCTCCGTCCGCACTTTTTCTCTTCGCCCTCAGATCTTAAAAACTACTTAGGCTAGAGGGCTCCAAATTGGTATGTTGATCACCCACCCTCCAATCATCAAACACACCAAATTGCAGCCCTCTAGCCTCAGTAGTTTTTTAAAATTTTATTTAAGGTTAAAGTTAGCCATGATCGTGCGTCTGGCAACGGTATAGGCCATGCCACCTCCGGGCCGTGGCTGAAAGTTTCATGGGCCGAGGCTCATACAGCATTATACGCTGTACAGAAAACTCGCCACTAGGGGGAATGCTGAACGTGAGGAGATGGCATCATTAATAATAAACACCATGACAAACTGCTAAAAATAGTAAGCGGAGAGATGCCGATGGGGATCGGATCCTGTCTGGGGTAGGGGTGGGAAGGAGAATGGAAGGGGGGAGGGGGGCATTGGTTTTCCGCAGGGGTACGGATAGGAGGAGATGGAGCGATTCGCACTAATTAAGGACACGTGAGGTTTCATAAAATACTATGACGAAAAGTCATGAAACCTGGATGATTTAATTAAATTTATTAGAATACACTTAATTAACTGTTTTGTTAATCATATCAGTGGCGATACAGATTATCCTGACTTAATTAGAATGGGATATATATACCCAAAAAATTCACTATAAAACTTGCCTTACCCATATAATTGCTAATTTATTCTGGTAGTTGATAGAATTAAAAAAATACAATATCTGTTTTAATAAAATCTGCCTTTGCATACGAAGATGTATACATAAGTTTACGTAAGACAATATATACATATATATATATATATATATATATATATATATATATATATATATATATATATATATGTGTGTGTGTGTGTGTGTGTGTGTGTGTGTGTGTGTGTGTGTGTGTGTGTGTGTGTGTGTGTGACTGTGAAATATTTTCTGTTAAAAAGAATTCCATCAGATGTAAGGGAGCCCACAGTAACGCCAAAATGTGGAAAATAAAGGCTATATTTCAGAGACCAAACTGTCCCTCTCCTCAGGCAAATAGTGAATGAGAAAAAGTTACAGAAAAGCGGTATTTACTGTATACCAGAAGATCCATAGGTCCGCCGTTCAGTCACTCCAGTTGACAATTTCTCTTTAATCTTCTTGATCGCTGGTTGGAGTAAGATTTTCATCTGCAACATTTGACTCCTAGGCGCCTCTTGAGAGATTCATTATATTTCTTTGTTTAATCAAGGCTGACTCTACCGTCTGGCTTTTGAACCAACAACTGCTACTATAAATTATACGAGACATATTCCAGTTTATTCTGTGGTTTATAACAAAGAAATGCAATGAATCTCGCAAGAGGAGCCTGGGATTCAGATGTTATAGATAAAATCTTCCTCCAACCAGCGATCAATAAGATTAATGAGAAATTGTCAACTGGAGTGACTTAACGGCGGATCTTCTGATGTAAATACCGCTTTTCTGTAACTTTTTCTAATTCACTATTTGCCTAAGGAGAGAGAGTTTGGTCTCTGAAATATAGCCTTTATTTTCCACATTTTGACGTTTCTATGGGCTCCTTTATATTTGATATATATCTGTCTATCTATCTATCTATCTATATATATATATATATATATATATATATATATATATATATATATATATATATATATATATATATATATATATATATATACATGCATATACATATATATATTATATATATACAATATATATGTATATATATTATATTTACACAAATATATTGGTTTTTGCCAAAGTATTCTAAGACGTCTTCAAGAGGAATGATACACAATGGTAGAAATTTTACATATGCAGAGAGTGACAGTACAAACGGTTGGAAAAATTATTCATACCTGATAAGTAGAGGAAAAAAAAAAAAAAAAGGGGACGGAGCTTTAAACACATTAGCATACGAGGTTAGTAATCCACTTACAAATCCTAATACCTATGCGGGTGGGCTTACGCCTTTGCTGTAAGCCCAGATAAACTACCTTCATTATATTCTGTCAATTTTATATATTTTTCTGAAATAAATGGATCGAGTTTAAACACTCCTTGGCTTATATTCATATTCTTACAAAGGCTTTTCCTTTTATAAAATTCGATTCTGTAATGTTTCTTACCAGTATATTATGAAAATTAACTGATATTCTTATTCTTGCATTGGCTTTCTTTAACAAAATTCGCTTCTATAATGTTTCTTCCCAGTATATTATGAGAATGAACTGATATTCATATTATTACAAACGCCTTTTCTTTTACAAAATTCGATTCTGTAATGTTTCTTACCAGAATGTTATGAGAATAAACTGATATTCTTATTCCTACATAGGCTTTTTTTTTTTAACAAAGTTCGATTCTGTAATGTTTCTTCCCAGTATATAAGAATAAACTGATATTCATATTCTTACAAATACTTTTCCAGTTTTACAAATTCGATTCTGTAATGTTTCTTCCCAGTATATAAGAATAAACTGATATTCATATTCTTACAAATACTTTTCCTTTTACAAAATTCGATTCTGTAATGTTTCTTCCCAGTATATAAGAATAAACTGATATTCATATTCTTACAAATACTTTTCCTTTTACAAAATTCGATTCTGTAATGTTTCTTCTCAGTATATAAGAATAAACTGACATTCATATTCTTACAAATACTTTTCCTTTTACAAAATTCCATTCTGTAATGTTTCTTCCCAGTATATAAGAATAAACTGACATTCATATTCTTACAAATACTTTTCCTTTTACAAAATTCGATTCTGTAATGTTTCTTCCCAGTATATAAGAATAAACTGACATTCATATTCTTACAAATACTTTTCCTTTTACAAAATTCGATTCTGTAATGTTTCTTCCCAGTATATAAGAATAAACTGACATTCATATTCTTACAAATACTTTTCCTTTTACAAAATTCGATTCTGTAATGTTTCTTCCCAGTATGTTATGAGAATAAACTGTTCTATTTTTCGTGCTGTTCTGTTCCTTTTCTTTAACCTTTTCCAGTCTCACTAATACAAAGATTGTCACATGATTCACACTGAATTTGCTACACCCATCCTTTAATATTATCGAGAGATTTCTTTGTAACTTCTTGTTTCATTGTATTATTGCTCTTAAACGCTAAATTAATTCCCAAGTTTTTAAGAAATTGGGAAATGTCTTTGGGATTATTACTATATATGGTAATATAAGATGGTTTTTGGTGATGTAAGTTTCTCTGTTGTACTGGAATACAGTTAGGCCAAAGGCCAAGTATTGGGACCTTTGAGGCCAATCAGCGCTGGAAAGGAAATTGAGAGTAGGCCGGTTTGAAAGGTGTAACGGGAGGAAAACCTCACAGTTACACTATGAAATAATTGTTCATAGAGGGTGGATAGCAAGATGGAAGAAAGATAATATGAATGGAGGTACAGTAAAAGGAATGAAAGGGATTGCAGCTATGGGCCGAAGGGACGCTGCAAAGAACCTTTAGTAATGCCTACAGTGCACCCCGTGAGGTGCACTGACGGCACTACCCCCCTAAGGGAAGTTTCTCTGTTGTTGTCATTAAAATGACATTTCAATTTCTTGCCTTCATTCCTATTTCATCATCAATGCACTCAGGGCTATGTTAAGTAATACCATCCCAAAAAGGGTAGGCTACCGTCATTTTCAATTCCCCCAGTGAATTTTTTTGATGGGACTAGTTCATTTAATAATGAAAGTAAGTTTTCACATTTTGGTTCCCTGGCAAAATATATATTGTGTCATCGTACTGGAACGATAATACATTTTATGGAATGATTCTGTTTCATATACTGCTTTCAAAAAATTCCTAATACAATTTGCCTAAAACTGGAGATGAAGGGTCACCCACAACTTGACCAAATTTTTCAAAGTAAATGTTCCATTTGAATTCAAATTTTGGTTCTTTTACGTATTTAAATAATTTCCTTTACAGTGTTCCTGTAAAATGGTACATCCAGCTGTCTGCTCCGTGAGGTATTATATCCAAACTCAAACAGATTATCGATCAGTACCTCTTGTGAATAATGATACCACATCACAATTCACATCAAAACTCACAAGCCCGGACTCGCTATTTGATTTGTACATTATTTAAGTTATTTATCAAGTATATACACTCAAGGGAACTGTCAAAAACAACTGTGCAACTGGAACTTCAAAAGTTCAAGGGAAGATGCAATGCACTGCTACCCTGAAAGGATTTTCCTTGTATTGTATTTTATCTATTTATTTATTACTATGTTAATTTAATAAATTTTTTCTTTTCTACTAACTGATCTCTTCTTTCTGTACTTCCTATTATCTTCTATCACTTCTTTCAAATGAACACCATATTCTTTGGAAGCTTGAATTTCAAGTCATTGGCCCCTGCGGGCTTGATCCATATGAATATGGTTAATAATAATAATAATAATAATAATAATAATAATAATAATAATAATAATAATAATAATAATAATAATAATAAATGAATGAACTGGTAAACGATGGAAGTATATATATGACGAAAACAAACAAGTCTGGTACACAAGTAATTTTACATAAGTCACCATATACAGTAGCATAAATGATCTATCTTTCAATAGCTGAAAATTCATACAAAGAACTACATAAAAATCTGCTAGACAATGAGAATGGTAACTTCAATTTTAAAAAGCTATAATAATTAATAAATGAAAACGAAAACTAGATGTAAAAGACTTGTTACTGTATTCATTTAGACAATAAACAAGTAAAAAATGGAGCGAAGTTTCTTTGGCGCAATCGAGTTTTCTGTATAGCGTATAATCAAGCCCACCGAAAATTGATCTCTCTTTCAGTGGTCTCGGTATAATGCTGTGTAAGCCGCGGCCCATGAAACTTTAACCACGGCCCGGAGGTAGCATGTCCTATATCGTTGCCAAACGCACGAGTATGGCTAATTTTAACCTTAAATAAAAAAACTATTGAGGCTAGAGGGCTGCAATTTGGTATGTTTGATGATTGGAGGATGGATGAGCAACATACCAATTTGCAGCCCTCTAGCCTTAGTAGTTTTTAAGATCTGTGGGCGGAAAGAAAACGTGCGGACGGACAGACAAAGCCGATGCAACAGTTTTCTTTTACAGAAAACTAAAACTAAAAAAAAAAAAGCTAAATAAAATTTCCCGCTGGGCTAATTCTTAGCTGTTGGTTCCGCTTCACACAGGTTAGCATTTCTGATGCCGACATAAGAACAGTAAAGATTTGATAGATAAATTAAATCACCGTTGTTAACTACATCGTAAACCCTGAAATCGCTATTTCTTTCTCTGGTTTTTTATCGCTGAAGCCTACTTGATGCTCAACCTAATAGTATGTGCATATACGCCCACTCACATACGTACACACACACCTTATATGTATATATACACATATACATATATATATATATATATATATATATATATATATATATATATATATATATATATAAATTAATGCTAACATTCTACTGAAAATCCTTATGAAACCAAAAGAATTATGTGATAAATCACCTGAAATAATACTGACCATAGTTTACAAAACTGAACTGCACTAGACAATTGTACCCATTTCCGGGCCAAAGTGATATCTTTTCATTTTCTCAGTCCATCAACTTTCGACTACAGATGGAAAACTGTCACACAGGCCTACAGAACGAATTTGAACCAATTCACTGGTTCTTAAAGACTAGTTAGTTAATCATTCTGAATATCTGGTGACACTTGATGGAGTCCTGGACTCCAAGCAGGTTTTTCCAGTCCATTTTTGGCAAATACCTAGAAATGTTCCCTGATATTTCATGTTAATTCAAATTATATCATTAATGATGCACAGTTTGGAGTGTTCTTTTCTGCTAAGCAAAGGTAGAAATGTTCCTTTGCCCACATAATACTATATCTAAATTTTAAATAACCTTTACTTTACTAGCTTACTATTTCTCTTATAGAAGGAAAAAAAAAGTTATTTTTTATTCAACTGTTTCCTGGAACAAAAAAAAAAAATAGAGAGAGAGAGAGAGAGAGAGAGAGAGAGAGAGAGAGAGAGGTTCCCTTATTGAACTGACTTCAAAACATCATGGATCAAAGAGAGTGAAAAGTGAGGGGAATATAGACTGTTACAATTTACATACATACAAGCCACGCTGTTGTTACAACATCAAAGATCATCGTCGGCAATGAGAGAGAGAGAGAGAGAGAGAGAGAGAGAGAGAGAGAGAGAGAGAGAGAGAGAGAGAGACTTGTAGAGATGATTATAAATATAAGTGAAAAAATAAGAGATTTAAAAAGAGACTACAATAAACACAAGGGATTTAACAGAAGAAGAAGAAGAGAGAGAGAGAGAGAGAGAGAGAGAGAGAGAGAGAGAGAGAGAGAGAAAGGGGAATGGGGGCGGGTAGAAAGGGTGGGGGGGCGGGGTGGGGGGGGGGCCCCTGAGTCCAAGTCGACAACTACAGCAAGCCAATCTTCTCGGCTGAAGGTCACTTGTCCCGCCCCGGCGGGTCCGCTAAGACGAACCACATCGTCGCTGACGCTAAGGGCCTTTATTCCCTCTCCCATCGAGGGACCTACGCCCTTCCGGCAGGAGAGATGACCCACCCAGGTGTTCTCGTAGCAGTCTGAGTTGAGGGTCATCGCAAGGGAAGGGAGAAAGAGAGAGAGAGGGAGACCAAGAAGGCAAGGATGGGGTGTTGATTGCATTCTGCTTGTTATTGCTACACAGGACGTAACTACTGGAGGTAAATGTCACGTGAACAGGTTAAGGAATAAGAGATTCATTTGCAAATCAGAGCGTGGAAGAGAGAGAGAGAGAGAGAGAGAGAGAGAGAGAGAGAGAGAGAGAGAGAGAGAGAGAGAGAGAGAGATGATTATAAATGTAAGTGGAAAAAATAAGATACTGAAAAAGAGAAGAGAAAGAGAAAGAAGAACAAAACAAGAGAGAGAGAGAGAGAGAAAGAGAGAGAGAGAGAGAGAGAGAGAGAGAGAGAGAGAGAGAGAGATTTAAAGAGAATAAAAGAAACACAAGAGATTTAACAGAAGAAGAAGAAGAAGAAGAAGAAGAAGAAGAGAGAGAGAGAGAGAGAGAGAGAGAGAGAGAGAGAGAGAGAGGTTATATATATAAGTGGGAAAAAAGCGACTTCGAAAGAGAATAAAAGAAACGCAAGAGATTTAGCAGAAGAAGAAGAAGAAGAACAAGAAGAGAGAGAGAGAGAGAGAGAGAGAGAGAGAGAGAGAGAGAGAGAGAGAGAGAGAGAGAGAGAGAGAGAAGGACCGGTTATTGGACCGGTTATTAAGTTATTCGGGAGAGAAACGGACCCTCCTTGTTCAGCTTTTTGAGGTACGTCTAGATACAAATACAGATTTCTTTAGAGCTTTCGAAGGCTACAGAGGAACACTAACGCCAGAGTGCTAAAGAATTCCGTATTATTTTTAGGAATAATATTCAAAACCACAATAAGAGGAGTCCTTTTGTCTCCCGTATATCAGTGCGCGATTGTTCTTTGAACCCCAATTTGGTAATTTTTATGAATAAAACCTTATTCATTTACAGATCGGAGGGAGAGGTCAGTTATTAATTATTATGATTTATAGGGAGAGGTCAGTTATTAATTATTATGATTTATAAGGGAAATAAAGGATTTATTTCCAAATTATGGTACGCAGTAGGGATTACCATTTCTGTAATACTGAATAAAATACAACAAACGGTTCTAGAATGGAACTTGCTTTAACAAAGGGGGAGTTCTCCCCTCTTTTCTCTCTTTCTCTCTGCAAGTAAGCCTGAACTTACATAAATACATACACACACTATATATGTATGTCGGTATGCACGCTCTCTTTCACACAGATACACACACACATATTTATATATACATATATACATATATATATATTTACATATATATATTAATAAGCACAGGAAGGAAGAAGCTATGAGATAATAAAATAAAAAGAAACATACTTCCTTTAAAACATCACCATGCTTTACCTGAAGACAATACTTCAGAAGCATCAAAGTCACTCATTCATTTATCACCAAATCTACCGCGCCTTTCTATTTCTCGCTGAACATGCCGTTGGCACCTAATTATTAAAACCATTTCAAATAAAAATTAAAGCCTTTTTTTACTGGATCTCTCATTAACATTCCGAGTAAGAGAGTGACCCTTATTTTTTTATCTAAAGATGTTTTTTGCCTCCTGAATGGTGTATTCAGAATTTTTTTTTTCTCTACCTTTTATTTCACAAGGGATGATTTATATCTCCACTGCTGATTATTGATATTATGATTAAACGTGTTCATTCAAGTGTACGTTTAGTAACAAAAATTTAAGAGACGATAAGACTGACGGCGATGATCTGGTAAAAAGGTTGCCATATTCATAAAAGCAAAATAGCTTATTATTTATTATTCGTTCTGGAAGACTGAATAGGGAAATAGGCCGGTAGCGGGAGAGTAGGATTTAAACATTTAGTGAGGGAGGATGAAAAGGAGGTCAAGTTAGAATCCCACAGGTCCTGCTCTTCTGATTCTTATCTAGTGACGCGCAGCCGAGAATCCGGCAGAGCCCCACCAGTCAACTGACTACCAGGAACATAACTGACTGAACAGAAAAACGAAAGCTATACAGCTTCGAAAATGTATGCATGTTTTGTGTGTGCATGTGTTCAGTTAAGCTGGTATACACAATTACGATGAACAGAACAAGTACGATATAGAAAGGAATGGAATATCAAATTTTGGCCAAAGGCCAAGCGCTGGGACCTATGAGGTCATTCAGCACTGAAAGGGAAATTGAGGGTAAAAAGGTTTGAAAGGTATAACAACTGTTAGGAGAGGGTGGAAAGTAAGATGAAAGAAGGAGAATATGAAAAGAGGTACAGTAAAAGTAACGACAGGGGGTTGCAGCTAGGGCCCGAGGGGACTCTGCGAAGTACTTTAAGTATTGCCTACAGTGTACCGCGTGAGAACAATAAGACGATACGCGTGATCCGCGCGTAACAGCCACTGAAACGCTGAATGAAATAAAGGCTTCGGAAAACGAAGGTTCTTCTATATAAGCAAATGGCGTTTCATTCCGACATCGTTTTATCGATGGAATTTGCATATTTACAGCAGATGTTTATGTAGGCGTTTACGCCGTTCAGAACGCACGTTATGAGCTTGGTTAGTGTCAGCTTGTTAGCTTATTAGATTGGAAGCTCCATTTTTAGATTTCTTTAAAGCTATTGTGCCGGCTTTGTCTGTCCGTCCGCACTTCATTCTGTCCGCCTTCAAATCTTAAAAACTACAGGGGCTAGAGGGCTGCTAATTGCTATGTTGATCATCCACCCTCCAATCGTCAAATATACCAAATTGCAGCCCTCTAGCCTCTGTTGTTTTTATTTTATTTACGGATAAATTTAGCCATAATCGTGCATCTGGCAACGATACAAGATATCCCACCAGCGGCCCGTGGTTAAAGTTTCATGGGCCGCGGCTCATGCAGCATTATATCAAGACCACCGAAAGACAGATCTATTTCGGTAGCCTTGATAATACGCTGTAGAGCGGCTGTACAGAAAACTCGATTGCGCCGAAGAAAATTTGGCGCATTATTTGCTTGTTTTATATGCTTGTTCTAGTTATTACTCGGAAGGAATAAAAATGCAAAAGGATATATATATATATATATATATATATATATATATATATATATATATATATATATATATATATATATATATATATATATATATATATATATATATATATATATAAAAGTACAGGGAATATATGTGACAACAGACTGGGAATCTATAAGGTGCTCTTATGAACTATAAAATAAAGATTTCATCTTTACTGCCTCAAGTTCACTGGGAAACGGAAACTGAGAGAGAGAGAGAGAGAGAGAGAGAGAGAGAGAGAGAGAGAGAGAGAGAGAGAGAGAGAGACTCAGGGAACGTCATTTCCGTCCAATACGGTGTACGTGGAAAGCCCCTGGTCACAATAACATCTGAAGAACAGCCATTGCTTTCTTGTTTTTGTTAATTAATTGGTAATTTGCTGTTATTTTTCACAGTGTTATTTATAGACATGTTATCTGAATGTGTATATATATATAATAATTATATATATATTTTATATATATATTTTATATATATATATATATATATATATATATATATATATATATATATACACATATATATGTACAGTATATGTATATACAGTAGTATATATATACATATATATATATATATATATTATATATATATACATACATATATATATATATATATATATATATATATATATACTTACTGTATATACATAAACATTCATACATACAGTACATATAATACATACATACATACATATATATTATATGCCAGTGTATATAAATAAACTCTGCTCTGCACAAACTGCTGGCTGTACAGAGAGACTTAACGGCTACAGTTTTTTAATACCTTCTCAATACTCGAGTCTGGATCTCGAGAGAAAGGGGTCTGGATGGAAAAAAGAGGAGGTTTAATCTCCCTGTCTCGACCCTTCTAGTCTGCTGAATTTACCGAGTATGTTTTTCATGCTTGAGACTTGCAAGCAAGAAGGTACGCACGCACTGAAACGCTTCAATTTCCTGTCTAGACTTTTAGGCAAATTTGACATCCGAGCGTCCTCTTCCGTGGTGCTTGGGTCATTTTATCTGTCCGTTGTTCATCTGATTTACTGGTTTATGTTAGTTGTTTCCTCCAAGCTCTCCGAAAAATGCTCTTTTCACTTATGGCCGTTTTGGAATGGGATATAAAATTTAGGCCAAAGCCTAAGCGCTGGAACGTATGAATTCATTCAGGGATGAAAGGGAAATTGAGAGTAAAAAGGTTTGAAAGGTGTAACAGGAGGAAAACCTCGCAGTTGCACTATGAACAATTCTTAGGAGAGAGCGGAAAGTTAAATGGAAGAAAGAAATACGAATGGAGGTACAATAAAAGGAATGAGAAGGGTTGCAGCTGGGAGCCGAAGGGACGCTGCAAAGAACCTCAAATAATGCCTACAGTGCACCAAGTGAGGTACACTGGCGGCACCTCCCTTCTACGACGGGGGGGGGGGGTTATAAATGGGCATTTGGTTTCGTGTAAACTGGTCCCAAATGAATATTTGTTTATAAAATAATACAATTCAAAACCAGTAAAAAAAAAGCGAAAAGTAAATCTGAAATTATTTTTTCTGTGCCCCTCCGTATAAATTTTTTTTTTCTGTGCCCCTCCGTATAAATTTCAAACCATTGTTCACAATATTCCATCAACATTTGCTGGACGAGAGACGCCGCGTTGTGAAACACTGCGCAATTTAATTATTCGAAGTACACAGCTTAGCAGGTAGGTAACGCGTGCCTCATCAGCATAATGTACCGCAAAACGACCAGAAATATGAACTACCTGTCGTCTGCATAATTAATGCAACATGAATTAATAAAATGATTGACAGGCTGCTTTTTCCACCCTCGCGGTTTCATCGCTAGCAGTCAAGGCAGATTTCGAAAAGACTTAGAGGGGAACTACGTAATATAATGTTTTTATATATATATATATATGAAATCATTACTTTTCCAAATAGTTTATAATGATGATGCCATATTTACAGTACTCATAATATGAACATTGTTGCAAATCAACCATTCAGTTAAGCCCATTAGAACTCTGTCCAAAAGGGCATTATGAAGCGACTTAGAGGGGAACTACGTGATATAATGTTTTTTTTTTATATGAAATCGTTATTTTTCCAAATACTTTATAATGATGATGCCATAGTTACAGTACTCAGAATATACTCATAATATGAACTTTGTTGCAAATCAACCATTCAATTAAGCCCTTTAAAACTCTGTCCAAAAGGGCATTATGAAACCCCTACATACAGTAGGTGCTAATTTCGTTTAAAATATGAACTTAGATGGAAATTTACCAATAAAATCCTAGGCACGGTCAAATACGGCCTTCTGAAATCACTAAATGGGTGCTACTTTTGCTTAAAATATAAACCCGCTGGAAATACACCAATTAAACGCTAGGCACTGTCAAATACGGCCTTCGGAAACCACTACACAGGTACTAATTTTGCTTAAAATATAAACATAGATGGAAATTTACCATTCAAATCCTAGGCACTATCACATACATCTTCTCAAACCACTACATAAGTGCTATTTTAGCTTAAAATACAAACATGGTTGGAAATTTACCAATCAAATCCTAGGCACTGTCTTATACGGCCTTCTCAAACCACTACATAGGTGTTATTTTTGCTTAAAATGCAAACACAGTTGGAAATTTACCAATCAAATCCTAGGCAGTGTCAAATGCGGTCTTCTGAAACCACTACATAGGTGCTATTTTTGCATAAAATATAAACATCGCTGGAAGCGCACCAATCAAGCTCTACGACTACTCTGTCAAATGAGACATTCTACAGCCTAACTACGTAAAGCCTTGCATAACGAAATAACTACGTAAAGCCTTGCGTAACGAAGTAACTACGTAAAGCCTTGCATAACGAAATAACTACGTAAAGCCTTGCATAACGAAATAACTACAATAAAGCCTTGCATAACGAAGTAACTACGTAAAGACTTGCACAGTTATTTAGTTATTCACGGTAGATATTTGTCTCAGGTCAAGCCAAATCTAACTGCCAGTCTTCGTGAGCATCGACCTCATCCAGGTTTCCCTTGGGTTCCAACGTCCATTTGATTTAAGGTACACGAGTATACTGATCATAGTATGTATATATTTTTATTTTTTAAACTGCCTTTATTTTAGTTATATATATCTAATATTACCTAAGCTTTTATTTTACAGGCACAGACGCTCTGTTTCGTGTCGTTTTTTCCCTTTTTATAAAAATTAATGACCTTTAAGCTTTTTTCAATTGAACGCATGCAAATAATAATAATAATAATAATAATAATAATAATAATAATAATAATAATAATAATAATAATACAAATTCATTTTAAACACCAACTACAAAGCATGGAAATATTTAATAATAATAATAATAATAATAATAATAATAATAATAATAATAATAATAATAATAATAACAGATTCACTTTAAAAACCGCATACAGTGCATGCAAATATCCAATAATAATAATAATAATAATAATAATAATAATAATAATAATAATAATAATATCGATACAGATTTATTTTCAAAACCAAATACAGAGCTAGCTCTGGAAGACTATGGAAACAGTAGCGAATATTCTGTACCCGGGAAAAACATAATATAATAAAAAAATATTGCACATTTTATATCTATTTTACGCATCCCGGATTAACTCGTTCGTACGGACATTGCGTTCCAAATCCTGATTTCCCATTCTTAAATTTATTTCATTCGTTTCAGAAAACGATATTTTACGCCCTGACACCTATAATACTGCGTACCTGTGCCGCAAAATTTTTTAGTTTTTTTTTTTGTACCGCTGAATTTTTGCTCTGATGAATGACAGATACCTCTGGCATTTCGTTTCCGTAACCACAGATGATGATGGTATTATTATTATTATTATTATTATTATTATTATTATTATTATTATTATTATTATTATTCAGAAGACGAACCCTATTCACATGGAACAAGTCCACAGGGCTTGTTTCAAATCAGTGGCCCCACAGGGGCCACTGATTTGAAATTCAAGCTTCCAAAGAATATGGTATTCCTCTGAAAGAAGTAACAGAAGGTAATAGGAAATAAAAAAAGAAAAAGATCCGTTATTAAAAAAAAATAGACTAACAAATTATTACATATATAGAAAAATTGTAAACTGCAGTTAAAACTTAACCAATGTCATTTTATTGGGAATATTATTGTCCCTATCAATTAATTTTGCAGTTTGGAATATGCTATTTTAATATCATTATTACTATCGTATATTTTAGAAAGACATTGAATTTATCACACTTTATAACTCAAGAGTACACAATACATTATTAT